>NW_016107331.1:3046770-3091131 GCF_001604975.1 Cebus imitator | reverse complement strand
GAGGGGAAGGGAAGGGGAGGGAGTGGAAGGGGAGGGAGTGGAAGGGGAGGGAGTGGAAGGGAGGGGAGGAGAGGGAAGTGGAGGGAGTGGAAGGGGAGAGAAGGGGAGGGAAGGCTAACCTGAATTCGTTTGAAGGGTCAGTAATAAATCTGACCACATAATCAATCTGAAATTCTGAACTCCTGCCCTATTTCTGTTTATTGCATGAGATCCCCTCTCAAAAGAAAAATTAAGCCTTTCCTGGAAAGGCCTATATTCTTGCATTAATTTGGGGCAGTCCCCAGCTGTCTGATTAACCTTACAGCACAGCAATAGTTAATACTAAATCCCTTCTCTTGTTTCTGTCTTTAAAAACAAATTGCTTAACACCTCAGTAGTAAAACTTCACATGCTACAGAAATAAAAATAAATAGGGATTATGCTTTCTTCATTGCCTGCAGAATGCCAGGGGAGGTTTTATTTAAAAGCAATGAATGTGAATGTGAGAATTATCAAAGAAATCTTTACTGCTTTAAAATTTTTTCTTCTTTTAAGTATTTTGTAGTTTCTCTGAAACCTTTCAATTTTCTTTTTTGAACAAAAGGCAATGTTTTGGTTAGTTGAACTTAACTATATAAATGTACCCAATGCAATAATAGAAAACAATGCTCACAGTTTGCTGTGTGTTTTATTAAACTAATTAAAGAATTTATGGAAAGAAGAAATCAAGTTAACTACCACAGGAAAGAAAAAGGAAAACAAACTCTTTTGTGCCTGAGCCAGCCTCCGCACGGTTTCACAGGTGCCCCACGAGTGTGATGTCATTCTCGTTGGAGTAACCTCTCTCCCACAAAGACAAATGAAAGAACTCCTTTTAAAATAACCCTTGCACCTCACACAGGTGGTCACATCTAAAATAAACCTCCAGACTGCACCTCAGAAACAGTTTTCTAAAGAAATGTTCTTTTAGAACTGTCCAAAGGGCAAAAAATGTGATTCAGAATGTGCTGACGGCTCTTTTGAAGAAAACTGAAGGATATGGTTTTCTGCTCTGATTATAGTGAAAAGCATGTTCCTCTAACAGAGGTTTTATAACTATGGATTGTAAATAAACCTTTTCTTGACTTCCTTAAAATTGATTTTCAATGGGTCCTGAATTCAAAAACTGACTCATGTCCAGAAGCTGGGCAAGGAATTATGACTTTGGGGGCGACTGCCCTCAGCCCCGATTGACTGGTCATCATTAGTTTCGTCTGATAGTACAGATTCTGTAAAGTCCTTGTTGGCTGTTTATCTATTTAGCCCCTACGGATCTCATGTTCTATGAACCATCTCTAAAACTCTCTGTGGCTCAGGCTCCTATAGCAGCCCCTCCAAGCTTGCCACTCATTGTATATTTGGGTTCAAAGAAATATATATTACCACCATGCCTGTATTGTTTTGAAGTCCTACCATACCAGGCATGTTCTGGCTGGATGTTTAACTCACTTTGGACCTCTACTAATTTCATAACTAAGTGTTGGGCTTTCTCTGCCTTTCTACTATAGGAGATGAATTGTTGCTTTATATGTTACCAGGGAGACCCTCTGGCTTTCACGCTTAGCTTTTAATTGTCGATTAAATGTTCTCAGCTTTTTGTTATGTTTTCTCTAGAGTACCAGTTGAGCTTAGCAATGGTCATACAATACCATATTTGTCCTTATAGTTACTATTTTCCCATAATTTTCAAGTGCTAGAAACATCATGCAAGCTAGTACATTTCTTTCCACTAATAGACTTTTCCAATTCTCTACTACAGAAAGTTCTAACAATTGCACCACTTGCTATTTTATGCCAGAAGCTATCTGTGCTCCACCTATCATCAGTTTTGAAGTCTCCAGACCAGCTGAGAGTGAATGATACAGTTCCCAAATCTCATTCCCAACTTTGTTTTCTTTGACCACTCAGGTACCATTTGTTGCAGATTGAGTTTCCAAGGAAGCAAAGGCTGAGACAGATATTAGCACACAGGAGGTTTATTAAGAAAGGTGAGGCCGGCACAGTAGCTCATGCCTGTAATCCCAGCACTTTGGGAGGCCGAGGAGGGGCAGATCACAAGGTCAGGAGTTCAAGACCAGCCTGGCCAGCATGGCAAAACTCCATCTCTACTAAAAATACAAAAATTATCCCAGCATGGTGGCACATGCCTGTAGTCCCAGCTACTCAGGAGGCTGAGGCAGGAAAATCACTTGAACCCAGGAGGTGGAGGTTGCAGTGAGCCGAGATCACATCACTGCACTCCAGCCTGGGTGACAGAGCAAGACTCCATCTCAAAAAAAAAAAAAAAAAAGAAAAGAAAAGAAAAGAGAAGAGAAAGAAATGCAATGAAACAGAATTGGCTAGAGACATAAGTGATGCATTCTCAATGGTATGCCTTAACTGACCATGTGGGGAGTTCTAAAGGTCACTTGACCATTCATAATATGCCATGTTGGTCTATCAGTCATTTGTTTTGAGCTGCCCTGCAAAGTAGGTGTGAAGCTGGTTGAGGAGGCCCCAATCTTCTTAAGGGACTAACAGCTGAGGGCTATCTGCTGGTGACACTCCCAGCAATTGAAATAGGTCTTTAATCCTGAAAAGTGATATGGGTAGCACATCACAATCCTCCTCCCAGTGATTTAAAACTTTTATCACTATATAATGACCCCATAACTTATATATTGCATTTTTTTCTTGAAGCCAATTTTATCTTCTACAATGTAACTATACCAACTTTCTCTTGGTTTGCATTTTATTATTTATATTATAATATTATTTATATTATTATATTTATCATTTTCTGTTGTTTCACTTAAAAATTTTCTGGTCCTCATGTTTTAGATATGATCTTACAAACAGCATATGGTTGGGTTTTTACAAATTCATTCTTGATAATCTATACCTTTTACTAGAGAGGTGGCCTCTCTATTATTATTGATATATTCAGAATTATTACTATTTAGGGATTTTTTTTTGTTCCAACGTTTCTGCATTCATTTTTCTTCTCTTTCTTGGTTTCTTACCTTACTTTCTTACCTTTTTTATAAATTACAATTCTTTCTATTGGTCAAAACACATATACCCTCTTACATTCATTTAATTGGTAGTTTTACATATTTTAATATACATACATAATCCAATATAAATGGAGTAAGTTATTTACTTTTCCTTCCTGTTAAATAATACAAGGAACTTAGTATGTTTTAAACCTAATCCTTTCTCCTGGTTTACATGATTTATTTTCTTTAGCATTTTAGCTTGTTTTTTATTAACTCCATAAATTAAATCTTAAAACTACTGTTTTATACAATCAATGTAGGTTGTCTTTCATGTTTTTAAGATGATATTTTTAAGATCTGTCTTAGGTATTATGCAGTTTTGCTAAACTTTTTCTAGATAAACATGTTATTTTATATTTCTTAAATCTGTAAATTCATATCTTTAATTTTTGAAAAATCATCAGGTACATTTATTTGCAAATTTTCTCTTAATCATTTTTTCTGTTTTCTTTCTGGTATGCCAATTAAATATATGGTAGACCATCTCTTTCTATCCTCCATGTCTCTTAATACCTCTTCTCATATTTTTTTTCAGATTTATCTTCCAAACTACTAATTCCCTATTTAGTTCTGTCTAATATGTCTATTGAATGTCTAGTTTCAATAATGTTTTTTCAAATCTGTATGGTAATTTTTTGATAATTTATTATTCTCTGCTAATATTTTAAATTTCATATTTATTTAAACAAGTAAACTTATGCAACTGAATCTGAGTTAGCCAGTATCTGTAGTATTTTTATGTCTGATTCTACAATTCGTTGTTTCTAGCTTTGGGTGGTTTATTTCTTTAGATGTTTTGTAATTTTTTAAATTGTGAATTTAATTCTTTGGACCTTTATCTGTGTTAATTCTTTAAAACTTTTTTTTCAGAGTGTAGTTATATTTGCATCTTCCAAGCTTGGGAGGGGAGAAGAAACATATTTCCAATTGAACACTACTTTAAATTTTCAGCTTGAAGCTCTTTTTAGCTACTTGGGAATAGCATAAATTCTTTCTCCAACGATACATAAGGATGGTCTTGCAGTTGGAAATTCTCAAGGGTAGACATTTTCCCCCTCTATTCAGAACCAAGGCTAAGAAGGCACGTTTCCTTGCTATGGTTTTCTGTGGAGTGGGATTTGTTTTAAATTCAACCTCTGAAGGAATTCTCATTCAGCGGTCTCAGTTTTGCGCATGGGTCTTGTATTTATTATCCCACCTTAGATCAGCCCTGGGCTAGAATAAATGTTCCCCAAAACCCAAACTCCATCCCACCCAAGACTTGCATTTGTCCAAGATGATTTACTGACCTCTGAATGCATGCTTCCTTGTCCATTTCATAGCTGAGGATTTTACTTTCTTGCCAGTTATGTAATTATAAAGCTTCTCAAAAAAATTTTTTAACCAGAATTTTTTCTTTTGTTTTTACTGGGACCAGGTTTCTGCTATTTAGTCTGCTATATTGTCAGAAACTAAAGTCCTACTTTACCCTTAAACCCATTCCAATCTGAGTTCTAGCCTTATCTCTTAATTAAAATGTTCTTGGTTTGTACATTTTTTGTATGTTGAAACTATCACCTCACTTAGCTCTGCTATAATGCTCTACCCCTTCCTTCTTCCCCTTTTCAAATTCCTTCCCTTGGTAACAGTTTATTCTCAGTCTCTTTTGGTGTCATCTTTTCCTCTTTCTTACCTCTAAATGGGTCCTCAGAGTCTATCTTAGGCTACCTTTTCTATTTCCTTTTCTTCCTCCTCTTAGGTGATTCCATTAATTCTCATGACATTAAACAGCAGTCATATGCTCACCACTCTAATTTATTTCTGTAGCCCAGACCTCTACTCCGGGTTCCAGATTCATCCATCCAGTTACCAACATGACATCTCACTGGATGTCTAGAGGTTTCTCAGACTTAAACTGGAATTCTTGGTTTTTCTCCCTAGACATGGGCCTTCTTCACTTATTCCCTTTGACAGTAAAAAGGAGTTCTATCTACCCAGTTGCCAAACCAAAGTCCTAGGAGTCATCTGTCACTCCTAAATCCAAATCATCAAGACCTGACTTTCCTGTAATAAAAACCTTATTGCATATGTAAAACTCTTATGCTCCTCACTTCTCTTCCTTGTCACTACCACTACCCTAGTTCCCTAGTTCAAACCACAATCATCTGTAGTTTGGACACCTACAAAGTCTTGCCTCTCTCTCCAACAAGGTTTTTGTACTTTCTATTTCTTCTGCCTAGAACACTTGACATAATTGATTCCATTTGATCTCAGCTTAAATGTTACTTCTTCAGAGAGGTCATCTTTGATTACTTACTCTATCCTTGCATTCTGTTTTCTTCCCACTCTATTTACAATTTTTTTTTTTTGATTCATTGGGTTTTTTGTAATTGTTCACTCCCAGCATCCTCAAACGTAAGCTCTCTCAGGGCAGGAAGTTTTGTATTCCTAGTATCTGTTTTGTATTTGTCAGTCTTGCTCACTTTGTATTCCCAGTATCTAGTATAATATCAGGTACAAAAGAAGCATTCAATAATATATTTGGTTACAAAATGCCTTAAAAAATGAGTCCATAGTATGATGATAGAATAATACCATTTCAGTCAAGTTTGTCCCCTGTAGTGGGTAGGAGATATTTCTAGATCTCTAAATTCACACTATAATGATAGCTTCCATTCTTGGGGATTATGCAGATCTAGAAGATACAAATAATTCTATTTCAGATGCCTCTCTTAAATACAAACTAGGCACTTACATTAGTATTATATCTTCTCTAAGAATGCTGAATGTTTGGTCAAAATCCATGCCAGATAATAACAAAATGGAAAGCTGTACCAGGCCAGTGGCAACCAAGTCATTGAGGATATTCAGCACCTAACACTAAAATTCACAGTTAGAAAACGAAAGAACAAATGAATGATCTCTTAGGATCTCTGACACATTTCATGTACATACAACCTTCACTTCAAATCTAAATTTTGCAAGTTTGTGCTGTATGAATTGAATGGCTGAGCGAGCTCTGAGAGACCAATAATGTGTTAATCTACTGCTCTTGTTAATTCTCTAAATGATAAACTTTTGACACCTAGTGCTATAGATGGAATTGTGTCCCCCAGAAATTTATCTTTTGAAGCCCTAACCCTCCATGTGATGGTATTTGGAGATGAGGCCTTTGGGAGGTAGAGTTAAATGAGTGCATGAGGGTAGCCCTCTATGATGAGATTAGTGGCATTGTAAGAGAAAGAAAGAGAGATAGCTTGCTCTCTACCATGTGAGAACACAAGAAGGTAGCCATCTGCAAGCCAGGAACAGGCCCTTACCAGAAAGCAAATCAGTTGGAACCTTGATCTTGGACTTCCAGGCTCAAAAACTGTGAGAAATATGTTGTTGTCACTCCACATATGGTATTTTTTAAAGGCACCTCAGCAGACTAATATACCCAGTTTATCATATACGCTAGTAAAATCATAGTTCTTCTTTTTAAATCTTCCATTACAGGGGGAAGACATCGCAAGGGTGTTGTCAACGTGCTCAGCAGCAAGCAAGTAACAGCTGTGGGAATTCTCAAAATCAGAGCAACATTGATTACTCTGCATGTGCAAAACAAATATAATGACTAGTCAAATCTAATGACTAGAATGAAATTTCTCATGTGGAAGGAAAAACTTTTGGTCCATGTCAATTCTATAAAGTGACAGGCTGAAATACCCAATGAGTCTATCTTCTGAAATCCAGTCAGTCAAAAAAGCAAATCCTGAAATAGTAAACAACTATAATTAGGTAGAGAATCACTCCATAATAGGACATTATAAAAAATGAAAGGAGATTGTGTAATTTGGAAGAAAATGTCATTCAATTACATATAAGGGAAGCAAATTGTGTTTGGATTTAGAGAGCCAGTTATTTGCAAGAACATAATCCTAACAATTTATTAGGATAATTACAGCATGATTTATCTGGCTTGAAGGTTACAGATTTTTAAATAAAGTTAGTTAGCATGAGACATTTCAATTGCTTAACTTGGTTATGATCCCTTCTCTGCCCTCCCACTTATCTGCTTTGTGCACCTGGGCAATTAACTTTCCTATACTAAGTTGTCTCATATTAAAATGAAAGAGTAGAAATTTACATCATATTTTACTTATTGACTTTTATGGTGCCATGTACCAGGCTTCTAAGCACACTACAAATATTAATTTCTTTAATCTTTGCAACAATTCCCTGAGCTGGGAAACATTTTTATCTCCTCTTTAGAGATGAAGAAATTGGGGCAAAGAGCAGTTTTTGGTTATCTCGCCCAAGTTCACACAAGTAGTAAGGTATATAGCAGGGCTTCCTTCCCAGGGTGTCTGGCTCTGAGCTTGAGACTTAGTCACCTCACTATGCATAGTGGACAGAATACTGTCATCATCTTAGCAAACACAGGACAGGATTGCAATTGCAAATGACTAATTAAAGAAATAAGGATGAAAAACAGAATTTCAACACACCTGTCCCAGGAGGAGGACATACTGTGGGGCCTCATGATAGCACCTCAGCCTCCTGAGGAACCAAAACATCACTGTCTTCAGGGTGTCCCCTGTGTCCCCTGTGACCACAGCCTAGTGCCCGCAGTGCAGTCAGCCACACACACATCTCCCACTCCCTCCAATGCTTTCCCTCAAGTCCTCTCCAGCTGAAGGAAGGGTAGCAACACTGGTTTATGGGAAAGATCCAAAGCTGAACCCCAGTTTTCTTATTCAGAACCCACAGATATTGGCAAGAAACAGAGTGGCAAAATAATTTATTGTTTACTTATTTTTGTTTTTCCTTCTTTTGCTCCATAAATGTAGCCAGACAATTTCTACCATATAATTTGAGGGATATTTTTTTTTGGAGGGGCAGAAAGAAGAGCTGCCTTTTGTAAGTTAGAAAGAAATTGGAAGAGATAACACCAGGCGTTATTAAAGGGCAGGCAAGAGAAAGAAACATACCAGGGGGATGGTATGGGAAGGAGAGAGAGGACTGTGGCTCCTGGAGGTGAATGGTACCCATGCTGTGCTCCATGGCACCACCTGGGCAAGGCTGGCTGCTTCCTGGGATAAGGGAGCAAGAATTTTGGCATTTTGCCACCTTTGGCAAGGATTCCTGAGCTTCACGTGCCATCTGGAAAAAAAGAGCTTCTCAACCTCACGGGGCCACCAAGCCCCAGACTATAAAGCCATCAGGGATATTATGACAGGGAGATGAAAGGTACTTCCTCATCTTCTGGAAAATTGAAGGGATGAGACAATGGAAAGGTATGATGCTGAGAGGGAGAAGGGACTCCAGTAATGACTGAGGTGGAATTTCCTGTCTATCCCTCATGACAGTGGTCCCCAGCCTTTTTGACACGAGGGACAGGTTTTATGGAAAACAATCTTTCCACAGATGTGGGAGTGGGGTGGGAGGGATACCAGTGCATTACGTTTATTGTGCACTTTACTTCTATTATTATTACATACTCACCATAATGTAGAATCAGTGGGAGCCCTAAGCTTGTTTTCCTGCATCTACATGGTCCCATCTGGGGGTGATGGGGGACAGTGGCAGATCACCAGGCATTAGATTCCCATAAGGAGCATGTAACCTAGATCTCTCACATGCACAGTTCATAATAGGGTTGACACTCCTATAAGAGCCTAATGCTGCTGCTGATCTGACAGGAGGCGGGGCTCAGCTTCACTTACCCGCTGCTCACCTCCTGCTGTGTGGCCTCGTTCCTAACAGGCCACAGACTGGTACTGGTCTCTGGCTCAGGGGTTGGGGACCCCTGCCCTATGATATAGCTTCAGGGTTGAAATCCAATTAATTTAAAGGCAATAAAGTGGTATTTCTTGCACATCTGGGTGTATGGATTAAGACGCATATCTGCTACAAACACACTGTGAAAGTTCAAAAGAAGGATTAGTACCTTCTATCTGAAAGAGGGAGATGCTGATATTTCAGTTAGGCCTTGAAGTCTGGGGGGTGACCTACGGCAAAGACAAAGGAAGATGTTCCAGATAGAAGAAAAAGTAGAAGCAAAAGTAGAGGGGAAGAAAATATGCCAACTCCTTAGGAAATGAAGAATATTCTCGATTATCTGGAGAAGTGGGGATACAAAAATACAGGACCATTGTGAAAATGTGAATTCTGAATAAATGTTTGATTATATTAAAGAATTGATGTTTGAGAGTTTACAGATTGTACTGTATTTACATGTAACAATTTTAGACAATATCTAGAAGTTTCATACAGAAATGTTTACAACACAATGATGGGAAGTTTGGAAACTGGGAGGAACCAGTGGAAGTATAGATGAAACAAGATAGACCATGCTCTGATTGCAGCTGAAGCAAGATGGTGGTTTGCAAGGGTAACGTGATAAAATCAGGACAAGGCAGCTGCTTCTCACCCTCTTCTTCTGAGGGTGAGAAGGGTAGCAACACTAGTTTATGGAAAATATCCAAAGCTGAGCCCCACTTTCTCATACAGAACTCACAGACATTGGCAAGAAACAAAGAGTGGCAACACATAATCAGTTCCAAAGAGACCCAACCTCTTGGTTTTTAATGCCAAGCTGCAGGCCTTTTGACCCTTGGAAGTGTCAGCACCTATTTCTGAAATTAACTCAGCAGTCTCCCAGGAGGTAGACAGAAGACAGTTCCAAGGAGCAAACATTTATCTCTCAAGAAGATGAAGAGTTTAGCTATTCTTTCTCCTACTTTACTATATAAATTTGTGTGAAATTCTGTCCAGACTTTGCAGTCATTTTTGTGCTGCCTTATGTACATAAATCTGCTAGTGCTTACCCAACAATAAATTGTGCTCTCTCTTTATTCTGTATTGGTACAGAGGGGTCTTTTATTGCCAGGATTGCCTTATTTCTCCAAAAGAATACATGGGAGTTTATTAATAATACTCTCTCTACATTTGTACATATTTGAAATTGTCTATAGTAAAACATGTTTAAATATGATCTTTGATCATTTCAGATGTTCCAGCAAGGTAAGAATCAAGAAATTGCCATCAACTTTGGCAACTAGGAGGGTAATAGTGACCTTGGAGGAAAGAAGAGAATGGGAGAATGAAAGCTTTACTGAAAAGGAGTCAAAGGGAGGAGGGAAAGAGAAAGCAATGAGTACAGGCAGTTCCTTCTCAAGACATTTGGTAGAGAGAGAGAAGGGAGAAGGTGAAGTAAATGGAAGGATTCTTTTACAGTAAGACAAATCTATTTGTGAGCATTAGCCGAGAAAAATGAGCCTGAAAAAGGGAGACTAAAGCTATGATCTAGAGGAAGGATAATTGATGGGTGACATCCCAGAAGACCTGTGAGAAGATGAGAGCCAGGACTTTCCTCCAGCCTGTTTTCCAAAAGTAATCCAAGCAGCCGTTTGATTTTGGTTTTGTCCAGTGTAGAAACATTATGACAAATATAATCCATAGACAATGCACAAAATTTAGAAACTACAGGTAAGTAACATTTTTTAAGCATGGGTAATTTCATTTTGGTATAGGTCTCCCCAGGCCATCTGCTGTTTGCTTATGTATATGTTCAGACATACACAAACGAACACACTAATGCAATCATTTTATGGGGACAACTCTGCAGTCTAATTTTTCTCGTTTAATGAAACGTGAAGGTCTTCCTGTATCACTAAGCACAATAATCTTCTAAAAACAAACTCTAGCTATCACCTCCCCTGCTAAATAAAATGTTTCACTGGCCAAATACTGCATTTAGAAATAAAAAATCCAATCTTCATAATCTGATCCACAGCCTTGAGTGATCTGACATCAGCCTCACCGGATATCACTTTGTGTCTTAATCATCTTGTTCCAAACACTCTTTCTTGCAGTTCCTCAAACCCACAAACTTTCTTGATTCTCTGTTCCTCTGCCCAGATTGTCCTTTTTGAGACTTTTGCATGGCTGAGTCCTTCTGATCCTTTGGGTCTCTATTCTCTGTATAGTCAAATGGGCGTTAAGTTCCCCATATGGTGACCATGGATTCTGACTTTTCTGGCATTGCCCTGGTTTTTACCTGTTGTTCCAACATAATACTTAACAATGCCTCCTTTCACTCTCGAGAGTGCCCCAGTTTGGATAATGAATCATAGAGTTACTCTGTTCATAACCCCTGGGTCACTCCCTTCACAGCAGTCATTGCAATTTACAATTAGGAAATTGTCTCATTTATTTATCTGCTGTGTGTCATTCACCAGCCCATAATCTCAGTGACAGTGGGACACATAGATCTAGTCCTTGAGCTTTGATCTTTGGTAAACATTGGTAGACGTAGGTGGAGCATTAACTGGGACAGCCTTGGTAAAATAGACTCAGGACAGTTGGGGAGAAGGGGCAGGGGACAGAAGCTGGGCTGAAGTGACCTGAAGAAAGTGAAAATGTGTAGGAATTCCACTGTAGGAGGAGTAATTTATTTTTATAGTCACTATTAAAATTTACTTATCTGTATTTTCTAAATTTTGTTCATTGAATATGGACAATGAATTTTGTTTGTTGAATTGTGACTATGTGATTCTTGTAGTCTCAACTTATAGTCACCAAATTGGGTAATAAAAATACTATTTACCTAACTTAAAAAAAGAAACATGGTCAGGCACGGTGGCTTACCAGCCAGGGAAACATGATAAAAACCCATCTCCACTAAAACTACAAAAATTAGCTGGATATAGTGTTGCACACCTGTTGTCCCAGCTACTCAGGAGTCTAAGGTGGGAGGATTGCTTGAGCCTGGGGGGTGGTAGCTGCAGTGATCCAAGATTGTGCCACTGCCCTCCAGCCTGGGCAACAGAGTAGCAACTCTGTCTTAAAAAAAAAAAAAAAAGGAAAAGAAACATGAAAGATTATAGGTAGTAATCAGATTCTATCCAAATATGGAAACTATCCAAAGCTCACTGTTACACTAAGATAATGACAAATCTCAACCAGCTGTCTAGCCAGCTAACAGCAAGGCAGACTAGATAGAACACCATTCTCCTGACTGGAGAACCTCCCCTACTTGGCCGAGGCAGCTGGAATCCTGAACTCTGAGACACACTCCCCACTTACACAGGAGCCCACCTGCAGTCAGCTCAGAACTCATCTAAGATATGAGCCCAGAGAGCCCCAACCAATCAGCAACACCCACAGACCTAGTTTTCCTAACATGGAAGAGAAATGGTGGTCTTCTGGCTTTGGAAGATCTGTTGGTCATTTCCTCTTCTCAAATCTCCTCCCCAGCGACTGGGCTCTGAGTCAGGCACCCTACCTGCAGCAGAACTTCCTCACTCAAAGTTCAACCTTTGGTCTCTGGTCTTTATTAATTTTCTTTTGCAATAATATGCTTTAAAAGAAAGTGAAATGTAATTCTCATCTTGCATTTTATTCCTTTCTCAGCCTCCTTTGAAGGTAGGGTTTTGGTTTTTTCAGTAATCCCAGCACTTTGGGAGGCCAGGGTGGGTGGATCCTTGCTTGGGCTCAGGAGTTTGAGACCAGCCTGGGCAATATGGCAAAACCTCACCTCTACAAAAAAATACAAAAATTAGCCAGGCATGGTGGCACAATGCCTGTGGTCCCAGCTACTCAGGAGGCTGAGGCAGAAGGATCACTTGAGCATGGGAGGTCAAGGCTACAGTGAGCCATAATTGCACACACTACACTCCAGCCTGGGCAACAGAGCAACAGCCTGTCTCAAAAAGAAAATAAAAGAAAGAAATAAAGCATTAATAAGTTCAAACACTAAAAATGTTTCATTTCAGAAAATGGCTCAATTAATTAACTAATAATAAATAGGATGTGAAATCTACTAACAGGTTTTTGAAAGGTTAAGTACTTTTATTAGTATCCATGTTTTAATTTAGTGTAGTTTATTTATTTATTTGGTTGGTTTTTGGTTTAGTTTTGATTACCTGCAACTAATTACAGAAGCTCCACATAAGGTTTAAAACCAAAATGAGTCCTGTGAGATTCTCCCTGCTTTTGACTGTAACAATAGGAAATATCAGAGTAGTCACCACAACTTATTTTTCTTTGCTTTTCTTCTGAGCAAACATTCTACCAAATCACATGCATGAACTACAAACCAAAGAAGTGTTCATTTCCCCTTAAAAATCTAACTCCTGTTAATTCAAATGAAAGTATTGGTACATCGGAACTAACAAAATGCCCTAAATACTCTACAGATCTAAAAACAATGAAAAGATATTTCTATATTATACACAAATTTTTATTTTCTTATAATCCATCCTCCATGAAATTATGAACACTTTTCTGATTTCACTGCTGTCAATATTTAGTAATATTTTAGGATCTAGTATAGTTTAGTTTAAGAGGTTTCTTTTTTTGAATAATCACTTGTAAGCTAGACTTTTAGAGGAAAATTTTAAAAGACACTTCAAATAAAGTCCAGTTCAAAAGGAATCTTGAACTAAAAGGCTTAGTGAATCAAAAGGCATTAACTGAGTAGGTGACATATCTCTAGTACAATGTTAAGTGGAAAGGCACAAAGGACAAGCAGGACAAGTATCTGACAGATTGCATGCCCTCTCTTGCCATCTCTGCTGCCACGGCCTGCATCTAAGCCTTCATTTCCTTGTCTCCACAAGCCTGAAATAGCCTGGCCCTTCTACCTCTGAGCCCCTACTGTCACTTCCCATCCATTCCCCACGTGACAATCTGCACATACTGCCAAACCCATCTATTTGAAATATTCTTTTTAAAACATTTAACACATAGCCCAAACTCCTTCTGCCTTATGCAGAGAGAAGAACACAAGATTTAGAATTATACAAAGGTCCACACTCTGGTTCAAACATTTATCATCTGCATGACTTGACTAAGTTGCTTGATGTCATGTATAAAATGGGTATAATCATCAAATCTCACCAGGGTGAGAAGAAAAATAAATAAATATGAGAAGACATAAGCAAGCAAATGCTTTCTACAAGTTTATTCTCTTCCCTAAGTTCACCAACTTTTGAATATCTTTTATAATCTGACCCCATCTTCCTTTTAATTTATTGTTCTCCAATTTTCATCGTTCTTTGCCATATTACTTTTCCTGCACACAACCTCTGTACATGGCCTTAGTTTTCACACCTCCATAACTTGATTCATGACTTCAAGAGAAAACAAATCAAAATAGGACACTTATTATTTATATACTAATACTATGTTAAGCTGATATATAATCTCATGTTTTTAAAATAATGTTATTTTATCCCCACTTTACAGATGAGGAAACTGAGGTTTCAAAAGGTTGAGAAACTTGTTCAAGGTCTTACATCTTGTAAATGGGAGAGCAGAAATTCAAACCCAGACAATGTGAGATACAATCCTAACTGCTAACTTCAAATGCATTAGCATCCATCATCTGAGATGATGCTAGTAATTTTCCCATTTACACATAAGGAATCTTAAGGAGTGATAGATGATTTTTAAAAGTAATGAGTGATAGATTAAACTCTAGGTCATCTCACTTTAAATGACAGATTGATTGTCCATTCACTTCTAGGGGGAAAGAAGAAGAGATGATGATAGTTTATAGATGAAACACATACTCTTGAAGACAAAGAACAAAATGAGGGTCTTACTTTACCAAAGGTCAAGTATAAAATATAATAAAAAGCTGTGGTAATTTGTATGATGTGGTATTGGTACAGGGATGGAAAATGGGCCAATAGAACAGAATGGTGTACAGAAAATGGAACCATGCATTTAGAGAAATGTAGTATCTGATTGATATATACCCAAATCACTGGGGAAAAGTGACTCTACAACAAATGGTGTCAGGGGAAAAATAAACTTAGATCTCAACTTCATACTACGTTTAGTGTGGATACATTTCAAGTGGATTAAAAATCTAAACATAGAAAACAAACTGGTAAAACTGTTTGGAAGGAAATATAGAATATCCAGAGTTGAAAATAATACAACAAATATACTTCAATTAGATTAAAAATCTAAACATAAAAAAACATAAAACTGTTTGGAAGGAAATATAGAATATCCAGAGTTGAAAATTTCTTCAACAATGCCAAAAGCACAAGCCATTGAGGAAAAAAGGTGATAAATTTGTTCCATCAGCACCCAAGCCTGCAAAATTACTCACTTAAAATACAATATCAAATACAATTTTTTGCCTATCATAAAATCATATAAGCAAGCATTATTATATTGGTTTAGTGTGGAATTAATAAATCACTTAATTTAACCATTATAAAATTGTTATATTTGATCTTTTTAAGTCCATCACACTTTGTGATAGGTACTTTAGAAGCCTATCAATATTTCCTCGGACATGAACAAAGATATATGACGGAGTTTCAAAAAGTTCATGGAAAATTTGAATTAAAAGATAAAAAAAAGAAATAGAAACATTATTTCTCAATATAGTCCATCAAGTTCAAGACACTTTTGTAAGCAATGATACCAGCCACTTAGTCCACTCCTAAAGAACTGAGGGTCCTGCAAATTTAACAATGTCTCTGCAGTCTTTTTACATCATTAACTAAAGGAAAATGGAGTCATTTAAAAACTTAAGATTTAGAAATAAAGGCAGAAGGAGCCAAATCAAGACTGTAACATGGATAGATGCCTAATGATGCCCCATCAAATCTGTTGCAAAATCACCCATGTTTGATGAGAGGAATGAGCGGGAGCATTGTCATGGTGAAGAAGGACTTTCTGATGAGGCTTTCCTGGGGATTTTCTGCTAAAGCTTTGGATAAGTTTCTCAAAACACCCACAGAAAAAGCAGTTGTTTTTATTTTTGGATTCTTCAGAAAGTCAACAAGCGAAATGCCTTGAGTATCCCAAACTGTTGCCATGACCTTTGCTTTTGACTGGTCCAATTTTCACTGGACCACTCCCACTTCTCGGTGGTTATTACTTTGATTGTGTATTGTCTTCAGAATTATACTGGTAAAGCCATGTTTTACCTCCTGCTACAATCCTTCAAAAAAATGCTTTAGCATATTTATCCCATTTGTCTAAAATTTTCATGGAAAGGTCTGCATTTGTCTGCAGTGGATCTGGGTGTGCTGGGTTTAGTATCCATTGAGTGGAACGTTTGCTCAACTTTAATTTTTCAATCAGAATTACGTAAGCTGAACCAATTGATATGACTATCGTGTTGGTCTATTGTTTCTGCTGTTAATCGGTCATCTTCAATTACGGCACAAACAAGATTGATTTTTTTCCTGCAAATTGATGTAGATGGTCTATCGCTGTAGGCTTCATTCTCAGCATTGTCTCATCCTTTCTTTTTTTCAACTTTTAAGTTTAAGGGTACATGTGCAGGTTTGCTATATAGGTGAACTGGTGTCATGGAGGTTTGTTGTACACATTATTTTGTCACCCAGGTGTTAAGCCTAGTACCCATTAGCTATTGTTCCTGAACCTCTTCCACCTCCCACCCTCCAACCTCCAACAGATCTCATTGTCTGTTGTCTCTTCCATGTGTCCACGTGCTCTCATCATTTAGCTCTCACCTGTAAGTGAGAACATGCAGTATTTGGTTTCTTATTCCTGCATAGCTTGTTAAGGATAATGGCCTCCAGCTCCGTTCATGGTCCCCTTTTAAAACTATCCATTTATAAACAGCTGATTTCTTTAGGATACTGTCCCCATAAACTTTCTGTAGAGCAAGGAAGATTTCATCATTCTTCCACCCAAGATTCACCATAAATTTGGTGTTTGTTCTTGCTTTAATTTTAGTAGAACTTATATGGCTCTCATGGGGGCTGTTATCAAACTGATATTTTATCCTTCTTAGTGCCTCAAACTAGATCCTGTTCAGACATGTTATAACAAGTTAGTATGCATTTATTTTGTTGCAAAAAAAAAATAAAATCCATTGATCCTTTTTTCATAATATGCATTTTCCATAAACTTTTTTAAGATCCTTCATAGAATAAGACAGACAGTAAGGTAATTATTTGACCCCTAATGATTGGTACTTTTCTCTTTTTCCTGTGATATGAACATGTGAAAGAATATTTATTTTCAAAGAATACCGATATCCTTTCACGAAAACCTTCTGATCACAGAGAAGGAGCTAGTAGCCAAAGAACCAGCCCAATACCAAACCTAAGCCTGGGAAAGTAAGTGGTCCTCATGCATCTCTACAGCCTGTAATGGCGCTCCCTGAATTCACACTTTCTGGTTCTTTTTTACCCCGCTTTAGAAGTGCCTTTTTTTTTTTTTTCCTATCCATAATAGGCAAGATCCACTTCCCCTTGCTGGCTCCTGCTTCCAGTCGCCATTAAACTGTCACAGTGGCTTGCTACAAACTCCTCTCCTATGCCATTTTGGTTTATAACAATACTATATTCTTAATACAATCAAATAGATCTTTCTCAATAGGAAAAGATAGACATAAATAACAGAATGAGCTACCAAGTTTTAGTAGTCCTTACAGTCAACCTGGAGTCCTCCTCTGCAACCCATAAGTGTTAATCTCATTCCCACTGCACTCCAGGCCATCTTACTAATACTGTTAAATGTTGATTTTAAAACACCTAACCAAAACATTAAAGAAATATGCTTAAGAAGCATCTAGGATCGAGAGAATCTAGCCTGGAATTAATGGTTCTCCATAACACTACCTGTGTCCACCTAATCACTTTATTGCTTCCTTCTTCATAACCTGCCATCTCAAGTTCCACAATTAGCATGGTGCTTTACGTGCTATCTAACACATGCTATCCTTCCATCTCTTCCAAATGCCACTTGTATGTATTATGATCTTTACTCCCTTAGTACCCATGGTTAATTTCTACCATGTCCCTGACATTGTTGCCACCATCATTGGTGAAAACTGGCTGGTCATGTTTGCCATGTCTATCACAAACCAAAATGCCTAACATAAGATGTATTTAAGTCAAATCAGAGCAGACAGGAGGAGGAGGAGGAGGAGGAGGCGGAGGAGGAGGAGGAGGAGGCGGAGGAGGAGGAGGAGGAAGGGGAGGAGGAAGAGGAGGAGGAGAAAACAAGGCAGCCCAGATACAACTCACTTTCCCCCACTACCAAATCTGATCTGTCTTCCTCTCCTGAGTCAGGAGACTGTATGGCAGCTCAACAAACAAAGAGAAAAATCAGTCAGAATGGATGGAACCCCAGCTCAGTAGAATGGCTGAAGCATAAGTGAAGAAAAATTAAAAGAGCTCTTTGAGGGGACTTAAACAAGTTCCAATACAGCACAAAGGAACATTTTCGGAATATAAAGAAAATCATCCTGTAATTTCTACTGTAATAACCAGTGCTGAAGGAGAAGTTACTTTTGAGATACATATTAGTGGTCTGGAAGAGCATATGGAACATATATTTTAAAGCATGGTACAGAAATACAAAAAGATGGATATTGGAAAGGAAAAGAGTTGACAAAGTACAAATCCTGGAAATCTGTGCTCTTTTTCTAATTTCTTATGGTGCTTTTTAAAGATTTTTTCATCTCTTTAAAAATGAAAGCACATAAGACAAAACTTTTTTCCAAATCCATCTTTCACTACATTCCACCGATTTTCCTTTCCATTGCTTTATATAGAGTTTATAATTTTGATTTAAAAATTCATATGAGGGTTGTCAGGGAATGTGCTTCTTATTTTCCAAATAGATATTTTTTACCATACTTATTCATTTTAATTTCATTATGTTATGAAGAAAACTATAGCCTGTAAAATACTGACATTTTTGAAATCTGTAGGCAGGTACAAAATCAATCTTTATAAATATTCAAATATTATAACTTCGAAACTATATATTATATTTGAGGGTTGCAAGGGTCTTTCTATATATCTGCTTAATCCAGTTTATAACCTGTATTTTAAAATTTCAAATATAAAGTTTTGGGTTTGTTTTCCTTAAAGACAAGGTCTCACTCTGTCACCCAGGCTGGTGTTTAGTGGCGTGATCATAGCTCACTGTAGCATCAACTTTTGGGCTCAAGCAATCCTTCCACCTCATCTTCCTGAGTAGCTAGGACTAAAGGTGTGTGCCACAACACCCAGCTAGTTTTTAAATGTTTTCTGTTTAGATAAAGTGGAGGGTCTCCCTACGTGTCCCAGGCTGGTCTCAAATGCCTGGCTTCAAGTGATCCCCACAACTTAGCCTCACACAGAGCTGGGATTACAGGCATGAGCCACCATACCCAGCCTAAAATTTCTTTATGTCCTCATTTATTTTTCATTTTTATTTGTGTCCTTATACAAATTTGTGCGGTTTATCTGACTATATATCAATGCTTAATTAAGTGTTAGCAAATGGGATTCAGCAATGTATCAAAAGATTAATACACTGTGTGACCAAGAAATACTTATTATCAACATAATCTATACATCAACATATTCAGGAATTTTATCAACATAACCTATGATACCTACAAAATAAAAAAATATTACACCAATAAATACTGAAAAATGTTTTTGATAAAATGCAACAAATATTAGTGATAAAAATTATCACTAGAATAAAATTAATAGAATCAAGACAATTAACTAAAAACAAAAAACAACAGTATATTCCTAAAGATGAACCACTACAATAATTTTAATTAAAACTGATAATTCCTATTATTATTTAGCATTGTTTCAGAAGTTCTAATAAATACAAAAAACAATAAGTAGCTGGTATAAATAGAACAGAAGAGATAAAAATGTCTCTTTTGTTGATATAACTAAATGACTAGAAAATCTAAGGTATTCACGAAAAAAACCCTAGTAGCATTAGTAAGAAAATTTGGTAAGTCATAGAATACAAGATAAATGCCAAAAAAAAAAAAAAAAAAAGAAATAGTTATTTTCTTCATTTTATCTATAATCACCTAAAGGAAGAAGATAGTTTAAAAAACTTTTTGAACTAGAAACAGTACTAAAAAATACTTAGGAATAAATTTAACAAGAAAAGCAAAAGATCTATGTGAAGAAAATTATAAAAATATATTAAAGGACATAAAATTTGAACACAGGAAAAGATACACCATGTTCACATTCATTAATGGGATGACAGCATATTAAAAAGATTAATTTTCTCAAAATTAATAAATAAAGAAAATGTCATTCTAATTGAATTTCCAATGGAGGTCATTTGTCATTTTATGTTGGTAGACAAGGAATACAAGGCATAGTTGGATAAAATAATCTTAATGCTTACAAAGAGGATAAAACCCTGAGCACAGCCAATACATTTAAATTGCTTCTTAAAGCAACAGTATTGATTAGTAGCAAGCCATTTTGAAAAGAAAAGTTTAAGATTTTTAAAAATGTCAATCGTTGGGGGAGGAATGAATGCCTTCATAAATCCTAGTTTCCTCTTCTTACCTACTCCCACCTATTCCTGCCCCTCTCTCTGCCTTCTCCAGCTCAGTTAAAGATGCTACCATCCACCCACACATAATCCAAATGCAATCAAAACCCATGACTTCCTTTCAATCCTCAATTCCACCACTATAGTCTAAACCATTCTTCTCATCTGCAGCCTGGCCTCTTGCCAAAATCTTTGGCGTGACTTGCAGCGTTCACTCTTTTCCCTCTCCCATCCTTTCTCTCTGCCAGCAGAAAAAAAAGTGGTATTTCAAAAACCTCAAGTGGTTTTCCATAGTACTTAGATCAAAATCTGAACTCGCCATTTTTCCTGTAAAGTCTAGTTCCAACACCATCACTAAACTCATTTTATACCACTCTCTCCTCTCGCCCTCTGTGTCCAACAACAGTGTCCTTCTTTCAGCTCTTTAAGCACACCACACTTGCTCCAGTTGTAGAAACTTCACATTTGCTGGGTTCCTTGGCTGCCACGCTGCCCCGCTGATTGGTGCATGGCTGGTGCCTTAAGCATTTAAGATATCCCTTGACCACCTTTCCAATCACCCTGTTTTAATTATCTGCATAGCACCAACTATGGTTGGATCTTTCTGTTGCATATTTATTTGTTTGCTCAGTGTTTATTTCCACATGAAAATGTAAGCTCCAAAAATAAGCAAGTTGTCTGTCTGCTCTTGTCAACACTAGGCACAGTGCTTGACACAGAACAAGCACTCAATACATATTTGTCAAATCAAAGAATTAATGCTTGACCAAAGTTTTATTTCTGAGAGTTTTCCTGATTGTTGAGCCTCCAGAAATAGGTTTGCTTTAAAAGGTCATTGAAGGAATGTGCTGTGAATATCATATAAACAGGGCTTTATTATTTCAAAGAGAGGCAATTTTATAGCCTAATTTAAGCAATAGTTTTTAAATCTAGACAAAAATACAAAGCCTTGCATCATATATCTGAAGTAATCATCATCAAATATAGATTGACTGTCTCCAACTCCCAAATGTCAAAAGACTGATTAGCAGTATCTAACATCTAGAAGACCTTGACATATATGCTCAGCAGGCTATAATGATTCATATAAATTAGCTGCCACATATTATAAAGGAGACATTAATTTTCCACCACCTATTTCTAAAATGAATTACTAAATCCCAAACTCACCCTCAGTGAGGTGATCAGTCACCCACAAAGCTTAGTGTCAATGAAAAGGCCTCATTTGAAATTAACATATGTCCCAAACTTGGGGAAAATAAGAGGAAAGCAACATGATGAGCTAGATGCATGATGTGGCACACTCTGAGTGGTTATTCTAGAATGCTTACCTCCAGTGAGATGATCACTTGGTGAGGCTCCTCGTCTTTCCCCTGTCATGTAAGTACCAGGAAATGAGTAGGAATTTCTTTTTGTTTTTTTTTTTTGTTTTGTTTTGTTCTGTCTTTTTGAGACAAAGTCTCACTTTGTCTCCCAGGCTTGAGTGCAGTGGCATAATCTCAACTCACTGCAACCTCCACCTCCCAAGTTCAAGCAATCTCCTGCTGCAGCCTCTTGAGTAGCTAGGATTACAGGCATGCACCACCATGCCCAGCTAATTTTTATATTTTTTAGTAGAGATGGGGTTTCACTATGTTGCCCAGGCTGGTCTTGAACTCCTGGTCTCAAGTTATCTGCCCAACTTGGCCTCCCAAAGTTCTGGGATTACAGGTATAAGCCACCATGCCCGACCAGAATTTCTAATTCACATAGGATTTCTCCAATCCTAAAGATTTCCTGAAGCCTTTTGAAGGCTACCTGGCCTTAGCCCCTTACATAGGTATGGTTATCCTCCAGGTTTGGTTTTTCAACATAAGCACATCTGGTTGTTACCCTGAACTAGGTTACAACTGACTGACAGAGCCAAGGCAATCTTTGCATGACTGCAAAGGAATGTTAAGGCCAGGGTGGCTGCAGGCATCCTGGTTATGTTGAATCCCTAACCTGCTGTGACTGCATTTGGAGATGGTGTCTTTAAAGAGGTAATGAAGGTCAAATGAGGTAGTAAAAGTGGGACCTTAATCCAATAGGATTAGTGTCCTGATAAGAGGAGAAAGAGACACCAGAGATCTCTTCTCTCTCTGTCTCTGCCTCTCTCTCTCTCTCTCTCTCTCTCTCTCTCTCTCTCTCAGCACATATCCAGAGAAAAGTCCATGTTAGGGCATGATAAAAAGGTAGCCCTCTTCAAGTCAAGGAGAGGCCTCACTGGAACTCAACCCTGTCAATACCTTGATCTTGAACTTCCATTCTCCAGAACTGTGAGAGAATAGATTGCTACTGTTTAAGCCACCCAGTCTGTGTTACAAGATTATCACAGCCCTAGCACACTAATACAGTTTTCTTCAACCACTCTGGTCCAAAACTCCAATATCTACCCCATCACCCCCCCCCACCATATCCCTCTTCTCCCAGTCCCTTACCTTGTATCACATCCAAGGCACATTTAACTTTCTCAGGACTGCCACTGCTAGGGGGTATAATCTAGCTGCTGGCAGGAAGGCAAAGTAGTTTAAATGGAGACCTTTTAAATGCAGTCCTGAAAGTGACACCTGAATGACAAAATGTGCTCAATAGCTACACAAAGCTCTTTCCTTACAATAGCATCTGCTTTCGAGCAATGCTACAGTTCCTCTAATACATAACTTCAAATCAAAGTTATAGAATAATTGTCTAGTGCCTTTCTTAGACTAAAAACAAAACCTTTTCCAATGAGCTGCTAACAATATGCCAAAAAACATTCTCCTCTCTTTAGCTATCAGTGAGAGCTGTTCAAAGGTCTTCTAATAGGAAGTGTGGATATGAGGGGTGGGAGATCAAGATTTTTTCTAATAAACCAAACTGGAAGAAATAAAGAAGCGAAAACAATGGGAGACATTAGCTATGGAAAAACAATGAAAGTAGAGAACCACATGTGAAAATAAAGAGCATGTTCTTTCCTTCAATTTAATTTTTTAAATTGCCTTTGAGGATAATGTAAAACATTAATCAGTAACCCTGGGGAACAAGAAAGCATGTTCAACTTTGATATTTCCATCTCTGTCATGTAACTCAATGATTAACCAAAAAAACAGAACATATTTGCTCTTTGGGGATATCAGAAAAAAAGACAATGACAGCTCCCCATGCTTGGCATCCCCAGGACCAAGACATTGAAAACCATTGAATACAAGAGAAAACCATTCTCCCAAGGGTCACTGGGATCACAATCTCTTTCCTCCCTCTAAGGCCCAGGAGATGAAGAGCCCAGCTCCCCACAGCCTACTGTGCTCCAGGATTCAGAGTCAGAGTCACCTAGATGTTTGAGGTCTGGCTTTGTGCCCCTGCCTGCCTGGAATGAGTTGGCTCCTGCAATGGGTCAGAGGATGCTGGAATCTCAGTGCTCATACCCTACTTACTGATGAGAAAACTGAGCCTACAGGGAGAAGTCACATGATCTGTACAGGTTAGACTGTCCCACTGAGTGACAAGAGCAAAAAGGGGGCCTGGGCCTGTATTCCAGGTCACCACTCTCCTCCAAGTACCTCAGACAACCTCAAACACTAAATGATGTAAATTAGCCCCTCTCCAGAAAGAGAGGCTGAAAGCCATCAGCAAATCTATTAGAAACCAACTCTTTTGTTCTTCGTGTTCTTCATGAACTCAATTTTTTTTTTTAAGATGGAGTCTCACTCTGTTGCCCAGGCTGAAGTGCAGTGGCATTATCTTGGCTCACTGCAAACTCTGCCTCCCAGGTTCAAGCAATTCTCCTGCCTCAGTCTCCTGAGTAGCTGGGATTACAGGCACCCACCACCATGACCGGCTAATGTTTGCATTTTTAGTAGAGACGAGGTTTCACCATGCTAGCCAGGCTGGTCTGGAACTCCTGACCTCAAGTGATTCGCCCACCTTGGCCTCCCAAAGTGCTGGGATTACAGATGTGAGCCACCAAGCACAGCACAATTTTTATTTTCAAAAGGAAAATCCTCAGCATTGACAGGGGAAGCCAAATAATATATACATGACTACAAGATCTGACAGAAAACTTTCTCCAAAAGCCAAATACCCTCTTCTTATTTCTTCCATCTGGCTAATCCATAATCTACCTGATTACTCTCATCTAATTTGAAAGTTGAGAGGAAACTAATAGCATCGACAGACAAAAAGCACAGTCATCCAGTTTGAAAAATCTAAAACCCAGCTGAGCTGCTCAGACTCTCTAAGAGATAATCATTTGCTCTGACCTTCTATCAACCTATGAAATAAGTTATCATTCTCTAAATGATCACCCAATTGTATTTGGGTACTTTCTAACTTGTAAAAATTCAGCCATTAGTATTCACAATTAAAGTTTATGGAAGCCTCACTTTCCAATGCAGGCTGTAAATTATTTAGCAATAGTGTGTGGCCTGCTTCTGTTTTACAAGCCATTAGTGGCAGCCCTTGTCTGCTTCCTGCAGTTCAGTGATGAAGCTCAAGTGACTCTAAGGGCCCTAAAGCACAATACGAACCTGGTCTGATACGTGGCTTTGAGGTCTGCCTGGCATTTATAGCTAGAACATTTTTAACAATGAGATATTACTGGACTTTAGATAGTCTAATCTAAAAATCTAAAACCTAACTATACATCTTTCCTTGTTAAATAAGAAATTGTCAAATAAGACACGGAAAATTGTATAATGTACTTTTAAAAAAGCATTAATATGGAAGTCAGGATACTCGTATCCTACATTACCTCTACCCCTTCTTCCTATTTGTATGATCTAAGTCATGTTACTTCTCTGAGTCTCAAACTCTTCATGCATTTAATGAGAGGGCTAGACCAGGTGGCCACAGGCTTCACTGACCTAGGAATTTTCTACTCGCTTCTCATAATTTGACATGTTCCCTTTTGCTCAAGTGCTCCAGGTGCACTCTTTGTAACTTTCCTTCTCTATGCTGTTTGTAGAACTGTAAATGACAGGATACACTATAAACAATAGAAGATTTTCACATTAGTAAAGATGATTCTGCTCATTTTCAGGAAATTTTTATTTTTTAAGATGTGCTGAGTCCTTTTTACAGATTGATCGTTGAAATTCAGAAGGCAAAGGCTATGTTTAAAGTGGTCTGTTTTTATTCGCTTGGCTCCTCCTCGATTCCCTTCTAGATTCAGCTTCCCTTTATTGTTCTATTCTTGGGAAAACAATGTCCATCCTTCAGGTGGACTGTATTTGTGAAGAAAGCAACATGCAATATTATGTCAGTCTTCTGAACAGTTTATAAAAGAGGTCACAATAGCTTCAAAGAAATGAGCAGTATTTATTGAAAGTACTTACTGAGCACCTTACATAGCTCAGCCCTGTGGACAACATGAAGGGGGATGTCACAAACATGATTGTTGTTTGGTTACGGTCGAAGTACCTGCATTCTAAAGTGAGAGATAAGTAACATGTGAAACCCATGTGAATAACAGTGTCTGGCACAATGTTTACCAGAGAAAGCGTTCAACAAGTGCCTATCATGCTTCCTGAACTACACAATTTTTAGGAAAAATAGTAATGCCATATTTTGGGTACGATTGGTAACACTCTAATTGTGCCTAGAATGGTTTCCTCAGTTTGGGTACTACTCTTTAAAGATATCACTTAAATGAAAAGAGAGAGAGACACACAGAGAGAGAGGAAGAGAGAGAAGAAAGAAAGAAAGACCAGAGGAAGAATACAGAGAGGATAAAAACTGGAAATTGTGATATACAAAGATTAGTTGAAGAAACTGGAGCTGTCGAACCTGAAAAATGGTCTTGGAAATAGAACACTGATAATTATATTCAAATATTTGAAGGGCTGATTGCTATGCTTTAAAAAAATGAAGGAGATATGTTTCCATTACGTATAAGAAGGCAAAACTAAATCCAATGTTCAAACATAAATTAAGGTAGTATCAGGGAACAGTGCAGTGGTGAGAAAAGGATACAACTCCACATACCGCTCTTGGCTTTCCACAATAGCCCGATGAGCTATATTACCTTGCCAGAGGGAAAAAAAAATGTGTTCCACCTATTGGAAATATGATGTTATTACATTAAATGAATTGTACAAATAGAGAAATATATATCACAAACGTATTTGTCCTGTGATCATGAACAAATAATAAAGATAACAATTTAAAACAATAAAAACCTAAGGGCTCCATTGCATAGATCATATTTGATCTGTCACCCCGCCCTTCCACACACTCTGACCTGATCTTAATTACCCTAAGTCTCTGGGAGAGAAGTTATGAATGAGCCACCATTAAAGGAGTGTTAAAGTAGAAAATGGGAATCTTTTCAATTATGATTATACATCTCTCTATTAGAGATGCTCTGTGAGTCTCTAATCTAGGATTTTATCATTGTAAGTGCTACATTGCTATAGACTATAAGAGAAGAAGTCAACAGAGTGAAGTTAAGGAAGTTTTCATCAACTGGAACTTTGTGAATATAAAAAGACTTAGAAAAGAAGAGATAAGATGACTTTACATAAATCTAAAGAAGCAAGATTGCAACATGAGCAGCAATAAAAATAAACATCAAGCTTGCCGTAACCTGGTGGGTTAATCTGATTTGCAAGTCAGCAAATCTGACCTGACCAGCTGTAGTAGGGCAGTTGTCAAGGGGGCTGGGAGGTAAGGTGGGGCCAGGTTAGAAAAAAGAAGCAGACAAGTATGGTAAAAATTTAGTTCAAGAAAGGATTAATATAAATATATGATAACACCAAGACCTCTATTAATAAATAGACAAAATGTGTGAACAGTTGAACTCACATGAGGGAAATACAAATAAGAAAGAAACATATGGAAATACATTCAACTTTACAACTTAAAATTAAGAAATAGAACTGCAAATGAAAACCAGAACACAACCATTAAATTAACCAAAATTTTACAGAAGAAACCCAATCGAGGCAAGTTTCAGGAGAACTGATAGTATTTATACAGTATATGGTTTATAGTATTGAAAATTTGTATAAGCCTTTTGAAGGGGAATTTAGTAATACACTCATGCAAAACCACTATATATATATGTGTGTGTGTATTATATATTTAATATAAACTGTGTGTTTAGACTATATACATGGTATATATAGAGAGAGTATGTGTATATATATAGCATATGTGCATGTGTGTACTTGTGCATCCATTGTGTTAACTTTCATGTGAGCAGAGAAAGCTAGAATCTGTTTAAAAAATAGGGCTGATTTCATTTTGGGGACTCATCACCAGCGTGGTTTATAGGCAGTCCCTTCAACCCAGCTGCAGAGCCATGCCACAGCTCTGGGGGCTTCACACACCTAGGCTAGAATTAGAGGTGTCTACCATCACACTTTAAGATTTCTTTATTAACTATTTAATAATGCCATGTATTTATATAAGGGTAGATTGTTTGAAACATATGTTTACATTTCGTATTCAAATAAAATCCTATTGGTATTGGTAACATACATATATTGATATATATTATAATAATTATATCAATATATTATAATTATATTTATAATAAATTGATATAATTTATATAATATGTATACATACACAGAGGTAGATAGATAGATGATAGAGATAGATAGAGAGAGAGAGAGATAGATAGAGAGAGAGAGAGAGAGAGAGAAAGATCATAACCATTAGCCCATTAATCCTATCACTTTGAATTTCTCTAAAAAAATAATCGAAAAGAGAAAAGCCATTTGTACAATATTCATAGCCATATTACATTAAGAAAAAACTGGAAATAATCCAATCATTCCCCTGATATTCAACTTTTAATTATATGCATAATCAATGAAACATTATGTGACCATAACAAGCAAAATAGGGAAATTGTGAAGTAACATGAAACTGTTTATGAACTATTAAGTAAAATGTAGAAAACAAAAGTGTGTGCACACTTATTTTCACATGTATGGCCATGTAAAAATACCTCATGAATGGATAGATTGGAACATAAGTACTAAGAAAGGAAAGACAATCTTATTAGAATATGGTTAAGTGTGATTTCTTTTCCTTGTTCTTTTTCAATGTTGCCTTCACATTTTAATAGCGTTTTAATAAATCCTTTTTTTGTTAAGGAATTAAGAAATTTTAATGTTTTTTCATGGCAATAATATGATAAAAACAGGAGCTACTGAAGAATTAAGAGCCTAAGGTTATAAAATCTAAATAGGAAGCTGGTAACATATTCCAGGCTGGAAGTGACATGGAGTTAGATCAGGTTGCAGAGTGGGAAAAAAGAACAAAAGATAATAATGGAGGTATTCTGGGGAAAAAATGCAATAACAGGAGTTGTTTGATCCTGGCAGAAAATTAAGCAAACTCATCTTTCTACGTTTGATGAATAATGAGTAGCTTAGATACTACAGTTTTATTTATTTATTAACAAACATTTATTGAACACCTACTATGTACCAAGCTCATAGTTCTAGGCACTGAACCTTAAAGATAGATTCATATTCTCGTAGAGTTTACAATAATCTATTTCTGTGAAAGAAGAAAGACATTAATAGATTAGATAGACGATTGATAGATTTTAAAATATCATATGATGTTAATGATTAAAATAGGATGATTTGTCTGAGAGTGACTTGATGTCTACTGTATACTGGGTAATCAAAGGAATATTTTGGGGGCTATATCATTTGGCACGATCTGAATGTCAAGAAGGGGCTAGCTATGAAATAAATACATGGGGCGGGAAGGAGGGGAGAGCAGAGAGTGTCCATTACAGAGAAAATTTGGTACACAGGTCTAGATTTAGGTCTAGTGTTTTTGAGACATCAAAAAAAAAGAAAATCAGAGTAGATAAAGCACAGGGTCCAAGAAGAGAGACATACATTGAGATAGGATATAGATTATGCAAGGTTAAGGAATTTGAATTTTAAGCTAAATGGGGGTGGAAAGCAGAAAAGATACATAATTTGATGTACTTTTTTATAATTTCAGTTTTTATTTTAGATTCAGGGGGTATGTGTTTAGGTTTGTTACATGGGTATTTTGCATGACACTGAGGTTTGGGGCATGTATAATCTCGTCTCCCATGTAGTGAACATAGTACCCAATAGGTAGATTTTCAGCCTTTGTCTCCTCCCCCTCCGTCGCTTCTAGTAGTCTCCAGTGTCCATTGTTCCCATCTTTTTGTCCATGTGCACCCAATGCTTAGCTCCCACTTCCTGCTTCTAAGTGAGAACATGCAGTATTTGGTTTTCTGTTCCTGCATTAATTTTCTTAGGATAACGGCCTCCAGCTACATCCGCAATGTACATTTCAAAAAAAAACGACTAGTGCTGTGTAAAGAATAGATTGTATGCACAGGAGGGGAAACAGAGATCCCAGTGAGAAAGCTGTAGTATTGGACCAGGAGAGAAGCAAGGGTGCACACCCTTGTCCTGAATAGTGGTTATGATAGTGAAAATAGAGATAAGTAAACCAGAGAGAATCTGTACTAAATATGGAGTTTACAGAGTTTCTGACGGATTGAGTAGCAGGCCTCTGGAGGGTTGTGAGTCCTGAAGAGAAGGGGAAGTGAAAAAGGAAGATTCAAGGATCAATTAGATGGAAAGGTGCAGTGAGGGAAACGCTGCCAGAGTCGATGCCATGAGTCAGCACTGGTCGCAGCAGGTATAGGACAGATGAGCTTAGGAAGACCTTGTTATTCGGTGGATCTACCCAAATTGGTCATTCCAGAGCGCTTTCTTACTGAGAAAAGGTAAAGCACTATTTTCCACCAGAAAGAAGTTTGGGTCATGAGTTAGTTACAGAGAACATGAATTGTAACCAGACTACAGCTTCTGGGAAGAATATAACCTGGTTTATGCAATGTTTGAAGCAACAAGGTCTAGAAATCCATCAGCCTTTTACACATGACCTCATTGATCCCCACAAAAATCAATCAAGCTTCTGATATCCATATTGACAAGCCATAGAAAATAAGTCTTCTTGTGTTTGTTTTTTCTTTATTCTCATGGGAAATGCTTGGGTCAAATGAAAAAACTTAAAGACCACCATGACACTAGTTTTCTCATATTTCCATGTTTAAAAGGACATTGAGATTTCACAGTGGCCTGAAATTCTCAGTAAATTTCATTGGAGCTGCTCCATGCTTCATTTGGGAAACTCAGTTCCCTGCACAATAAACTTTTAAGTGTTTATAGAAAACAGTGCTTAAATAAAATATCAAGATTAAAATAACCTATCCTGCCTCCCACTTTACATAACATTTGGAAAGTCATTCTGAATTCCTACACTGAAACCTGTTTTTTTAAAAAACTGTTCTAAAACATCAGGGGTAAAGAACACTTAAGCAAAGCTGCTCTATAAATTGATTTTATATTAGGACATGCAACTTAATGATCAAGACAACTCACAGAGTATTTTCAAGAGTTTTTTTTTCACCTTTGAGATTTTAACCAGGCAAATGGCTGAATCAAGAGACTCAAAAAAAAAAAAAAAAAAAAAGATTTCACCACAAATGCCATTGGTTCAAACCCAACCCAATTCAACTGGAAAGCAATTGCCATCTACTGATCTTTGTGAAGGGTACTGGTGGGCTAAATTCAATTTTTAGCAAGGAAAATAAACATCTACAATGTTTGGGAGCCTAAAGGTGGGGGGGGCAAGGATTAATTTAGCTATTTCATGTCAGGATTGATACATACTACAAATGCAAGGTTGCAGGATTGACTGAGAATTTTCACCAATGATACACAAGAGCACCAAAAAAAAAAAAATCAAGGAAAACTACATGCATGTAGTATGTAAGTACATCTGTGTATGTCTGTGTGTACATATATATGTATGTATATGTGGATATATGCATATTTCTTTTGAAATATTATAGATCTTAATATTGAGAAACCTCAAAGATTAACAACATATAGTTTTGTAGCTCCTTACTGCTCCCAGAGAACACATCTCTAGACAGTCAAAAATCCCATAGTCAAAGTGTACCTCTTGCATATAATTTCTCCCCAAAAAGTACTATGATATAAATGAAAATTTGAAACAAGATCATGAGGTCCTTCACAGAAATGTTTGCATGTGCCTCTGGCTTTTTCTATATTTTATTTTCATTTCTATTAAGAGTTGTGTGTCTCCTGTGCATATCCTCACACCACAAGTTAACTGCTTTTTCTACTTTCATTGAAGTTTAATTCCTCCCCTGTTGAATAATTCTTGTGCTGGCTGAAGCAATGGCTGGAGTCATTTCATGCAATGCCTTTGTCATACTAGCCTAACAAAATTAATAAACTTCATGGACCTTCAGAGTCATAATACTCAGCAAAGCCCAGAAGTTACATCTGCAAGGGCCCCTGTAGTGTACCATTTTGCTAAGTTGGTAGCTGAGCTCAGGCACATTGCATTGGAAGAATGGTCTAGCCAATGAGTAAGATCGGCTGATTGCTCAATCTTTTCTCTACGCTGCGGCTTTTATTTTCTTTGTCTTTAGTGGCAAAAGTTTAATTTTGCTTCAATTTATGGTACAAAAATCTATTATAGTAATGTTTGAAAATATACAGGTTCTGGAAGTCTTAGGAATCCATTCCCAGGAAATGTCAAAGAACTGCTGATGCAAGTGTATTCTACTCCCCCAGCCACTGGCTGGAAGTTGGCTAAGAAGGTGATGGCGGCAGCAGGCGGAATGCTTAGATTTCCAAATGTGGGTGATCGGAAGAATGAACATGCTATTACTGAGAAGAGAGAATGTATGAAAGGAAATGAAAATTTCAGTTTAAACATCTTGATTTTAAGGTATGTTGTGACAAATAAAATATATGTCACAGGAAAATGGATCTTGAGAGAAAGACGAAGAAATGAACTTTAAATGTGGACATCTTCAGCATAAAGGTGAAGGCTGAAGTCAGATAGAGGGTATAGAAAATGGCTCTTCCAAAAGTTCACCAGATCATACAAACCCAGACCTTCACTGATCCTCATGTGGAGCAAGGGCTGGAGTTCACAGACTCAGTTACCATTCAAGACGTCAATTTTCTATTTACTCCTTTTCCGTGTATTACACATTTTTCTTTTCCTAAGGACACTTGAACTGTATCTTCACATACTAAAGTGACCAAACGGAACAAAACAACCCTTTAGTTGACTATTTCAGCCATGTGTAAGCTAAGTCTGGCATAGGCCCCTCTGTGAGGGTGCCACAGTCAACGCCCACATTCAGGGAATAACTACTTTAGCCACCATTGCAGGGCCCTTCATTTTGCTCCAGAGTTTAGCAGAGTTTGATTTAACTGCCAAAATACACAAACCAGTTTCTGAAAGCAAAATGTTAATTCATTCAGTCATGTCTTATTTCCTTTTCTTTACTGGAAAGTTTTTCATTACAAATTCAATTTCTTTAATAGATACAGGGCCATTTAAATTTTCTATTCTGTTTTCTTTTATTCAGAGTGGGAGTACAATGACACCAACTTGAAGAAAAGCTTATATTTTTATAATATCTAACAATAAAGGAGAAGAGGCTTTCCTTACAAGAAATCTTTTGTTTAAATCTTCCATTTCTGATGAAAACTAAGCCACCACGAATGTGAAGTCCAAAAATGTTGGTCTTTCCTTTTAATACAACACAGATGGATGCTGGGCCCCTGTGAGGCCATGCAGGGGAGCAGCGTTTCATTTGGAAAGGTCACATCAGAATTAAGTTGGTTTCAGGAAAATGAAACCAAATGAAAACTTTGTGTCCACACACTTGCTCTTTCAAAACCAATTTTAAGCTCTTCCATAAAGACAGAATCAGGCATAGAATCAGTGCAGTGTTACCTACCACAGGCTCAGCTGATGATAATCTGGATCCATGTACCGATTCACTGCCTGGAAAACATCCCCACTTGTCACTGTTAGTTCTTTCACTAGACACTCTGTGCCTCACTCACTAGAAAGTTCTCTGGAAAGGCAAATGAAATAAAGTAATGAATTAAATTGCTATTATGCCTTTCCTACTTGCTGATTCTCCAAAAAAGTATAAAATTTCAAAGTGTTAATAATTAATAAAAGCTCTTGGTCTGCAACTAATTTAGTGTAAAACAGATCGAGTGTGAATAATCCTTCCTACCTATGTAAGTCGGGAGCAATAACTTCTGCCTTAAAAAAATAAAATAAAATAATAATAGGCCGGGCGTGGTGGCTCACTCCTATAATCCCAGCACTTTGGGAGTCTGAGATGGGCAGATCACCTGAAGTGGAGTTTGAGACCAGCCTGACCAACAAGGTGAAACCCCATCTAAAAATACAAAAGAATTAGCTGGGCGTGGTGGCGCATGCCTGTAATCCCAGCTACTCAGGAGGCTGAGGCAGGAGAATCGCTTGAACGCAGGCAGCAGAGGTTACAGTGAGTTGAGATCTTGCAACTGCACTCCAGCCTGGGCAACAAGAGAGAAACTCCATCTCAAAAGAAAAAAAAAACCATAGTGGATATGATCCATGGTAAACCAACCCCATAATGTAGCCATCACACAAAGGGTTTAGAGACAATTAATTTTGCCATTGAAGTGTTTTGATGTGAAGCCATGACATTTAAAGAATTTCTTCAAGAATTTATCCTGTAGGGGATTCGACATTTGGCATTTTTCATTTTTATAGGCAAATAGGAATATTTTCTATCATTTATCCTAAAATTACATTTTTTATTCAATTGTTAAGAATTTGTATAAATGTATTCAAATTCAGCTTATCTGGACTCATTCTGTAATGTCATCAACTGTTATAATAGAAGGTAGAGGACTTGAAGTCAGACATGGATCTTCCACTTAGTAACTGTGGATTTTTGTTCAGTCACTCCATGACTCTAAGCCTCAGCTTTCTTATCTGTAAAATAGTCCAAATATGACCTACACTTCATAGGAATGATGTGGGGCGTTGGGAGGGGTGGTATCTGGGAGTTTCAACATCAAAAGACTTTGGAAACTGTAAAACTTTCCACAAGTGGAGCTCTCTGTGCGTCCCACAGCTCTAAAATATTCTTCCTGGATTTCCTCTATGAGACAAGGTACTCTAAAAAACCTGCTCTAAAAGAAGAAGATAGTGCCTTCTCTTTTTTTAGCTTTTATTTCAGATTCAGGGAGTATATGTACAGGTTTGTCAACTGGGCATATTATACAATGCTAATATTTGGGATACAAATAATTTCACCACTCAGGTACTCAGCATAGTACCCAATAGTTTTTCAACCCTTTCCCCCCTCACCATAATCTCCAGTTTCTATTGTTGCCATCTTTATGTCTGTGAGTCCCCAACATTTAGCTCCCACTTCTAAGTGAGAACATGAAGTATTTGGTTTTCTGTTCCTGCATTAATTTGTTTAGGGTAATGTCCTCCAACTGCATCCATCTTGCAGCAAAGAACATGATTTCATGCTTTTTATGACTGCACAGTATTCCATGGTGTATAAGCATTACATTTTCTTTATCCAGTTCACCACTGATGGGCACCCAGATCAATTCCATGTCTTTGCTATTGTGAATAGTGCTGCAATGAACATGCAGCACTATTGCATTTGCCTTTTTGGTAGAATGGCTTATTTTCTTTTGGGTTTATACTCAGTAATGGGATTGCTGGTTTGAGTGGTAATTCTAAGTTCTTTGAGAAATCTCAAAACTTCTTTCCACAGTGGCTGAATTAATTTACATTCGCACCAACAATATATAAGCATTCCGTTTTCTCTGCAGCCTTGTCAGCATCTGTTGTTTTCTGACTTTTTTTTTTTTTTTTACACAGAGTCTCACTCTGTTGCCCAGGCTGGAGTGCAGTGGCACAATCTCAGCTCACTGCAGCCACCACGTCCAGGGTTTAAGCAATTCTCCTAACTCAGCCTCCTGAGTAGCTGGGATTACAGGCATGCGCCATCACCCTGGCTAATTTTGGTATTTTTAGTAGAGGCGGGGTTTCACCATGTTGGCCAAGCTGGTCTCGAACTCCTGACCTCAAACAATCCACCCATCTCAGCCTCCCAACGATCATATCTTATGAGACTTATTCACTACTATGAGAACAGTATGGGGGAGACCACCCCCATGATTCAATTATTTCCCACTGGATTTCTCCCACAACATGAGGGAATTATGGAGCTACAATTCAAGATGAAATTTGGATGGGGACACAGCCAAACCATACTACCCAGCTGATGTTTGCATTTTCTTGTAGAGAAGGGGTTTTGCCATGTTGGCCAGGTTGGTCTCAAACTCTTGGCCTCAGATGATCCACCTATCTCGGCCTCCCAAAGTGCTGGGATTAAAAGCAAGAACCACCAGGCCTGGCCTGTTTTCTGACTTTTTAATAATAGTCATTCTGACTGGTGTGACATTATTTATCATTGTGGCTTTGATTTGCAATTCTCTGATGATTCATGATGTGGAGTATTTTTTCATACATTTTTTGTCTGCTTGTATGTCTTCTTTTTGAGAAGTGTCTGTTCATAACTCTTGCCCATTTTTTAATGGGATTGCTTTTTGTTTGTTCGATTGTTTAAGCTACTTATACATTCTGGATATTAGACATCTGTTGGATGTACAGTTTGTGAATATTTTCTCCCATTCCATAGTTTGTCTGTTTACACTGTTGATAGTTTGTTTTGCTGTGCAGAGGCTCTTTTACTTAATTATCTTCCACTTGTCAGTTTTCTTGTTGGAATTGCTTTTGAGGACTTAGTCATAAATTTGTTCCCAAATCCAATGTCCAGAATGGTGTTTCCTAGATTTTCTTCTAGAATACTTATGGATTGAGATCTTACATTTAAATCTTTAATTCATCTTGAGTTAAGTTTTGTATATGGTGAAAGGTAGTGGTCCTGTTTCATTCTTTTACATATGGCTAAGTAGCTATTCCAGTACCATTTATTAAATAAGGAATCCTTTCTCCATTACTTATTTTATCAAAGATCAGATAGCTACAAATATGCAGCTTTATTTCTCAGTTCTCTATTCTGTTCCATTGGTCTGTGTCTGTTTTTGTACCACTACCTTGCTGTTTTAATTACTGCCTACTGCCGCCTTATAGTATAGTTTCACATTGAGTAATGTGATGCCTCAGGCTTTGTTCTTTTTGCTTAGCATTGCTTTGGCTATTTGGGCTCTTCTTTGGTTTCATATGAATTTTAGATTAGTTTTTTTCTGGTTCTGTGAAAAATGACTGGTAGCTTTATAGGAATAGCACTGAATCTGGAGATTTCTTTGGGCAGTATGGACATTTTAACAATATTGATTATTCCAATCCATAAGCATAGAATGTTTTTCCATTTGTTTGTGTCATCTATTATTTTTTTGGCAGTGTTTTGTAGTTATCCTTGTAGAGATCTTTGACCTCCCTGGTTAGCTCTATTCCCAGGCATTTTGTTTTGTGGCTATTTTAAATGGGATTGCATTCTTCATTTGACTCTCAGCTTGAATGAAATTGGTGTATAGGAATTCTACTAATTTTTGTATATTTATTTTGTATCCTGAAACTTTACTAAAGTCGTTTATCAGATCCAGGAGCCCTTTGTGGGAAGTCTTTAGAGTCTTCTGGGTATAGAGTCATATTGTCCATGAAGACAGATAGTTTGACTTCTTCTTTTCCTATTTGCATGACTTTTCTTTATTTCTCTTATCTGATTTATTTGGATAGCACTTTCAATACTATGTTGAATAGGAGTGGTGAGAGTGGGCATTCTTGTCTTGTTCCAGTTCTCAAGGAGAATGCTTCCAATTTTTCCTGTTCAGTATGATACTGGCTCTGGGTCTGTCATAGATGGCTTTTATTATTTTGAGTAATGTTCCTTTGACTCCCAGTTTCTCTAGCGTTTTTATCATGAAGGGATATTGGATTTTATCAAAAGTTTTCTTCACAGCCATTGAGATGATCATATAGTTTTTGAGTTTAATTCTGTTTATGCAGTGAGTCACATTTATTTATTTGCCTGTGTTGAATGAATCTTACATCCCAGGAATGAAGGCTACTTGATCATGGTGAATTAACTTTTTGATGTGCTGTTGGATTTGGTTTGCTAGTATTTTGTGGAGGATCTTTATGTCTGTGTTCATCAGGGATTTTGGCCTGTAGTTTTCTTTTTTTGTTGGTGCATCTTTGTCAGGGTTGGATATCAGAGTGATGCTGGCTTCATAGAATACATTAGGGAGGAGTCCCTTCTCCAGATTTTTGGGAATAGTTTCAGTAGGAATTGTACCAGCTCTTCTTTGAACATCTGGAAGAATTCAGCTGTGATTCCATCTGGTCCAGAGTTGTTGGTTTTTTATTTTTTGGTTGGTAGGTGTTTTATTATGGATTCAATTTCAGAACTCAATATTTCTGTTCAGGGTTTCAATTTCTACCTGATTCAACACTGGGAGATTGCATGTTTTCAGGAATTTATCTATTTCCTCTAGATTTTCTAGGTTTTGTACACAGAGGTGTTCATAATAGTCTCTGAGGATCTTTTGTATTTCTGTGGAATTGGTTGTAATGTCATTTCTGATTGTGCTTATTTGAATCATCTCTCTTCTTTCTTTGTTAATCTAGCTAGTATTCTATTGATCCTGTTTATGCTTTGCAAGAATCATCTTTGGCGTTCACTGATGCTTTGTATGAATTTTTAGGTCTCAATTTTGTTTAGTTCTACTCTGATTTTAGTTATTTCTTTTCTTCTGTTAGTTTAGGGGTGAGTTTGTTCTTATTTTTCCAGTTCTTCTAGGTGTGATATTAGATTACTATTGAGATCTTTCTAACTTTTTGACGTAGACATTTAAGTGCTATGAGCTTTCCTCTTAACACTGCCTTTGCTGCATCCCAGAGATTTTGTTATGCTATGTCTCTGTTTTCATTTATTTCAAAGAATTTTTTATATCTGCCTTAATTAAATTGTTTACCCAAAAGTTATTCAGGAGCAATTTGTTTAATTTCCAGGTAGTTGTGTGGTTTTGAGAGATCCTCTTGGTATTGATTTCTATTTTTATTCCACTATGGTCTGAGACTATGGTGGCATGATTTCAGGGTTTGTTTGTTTTTTTCAAGTATATTTAGGCTTGCTTTATGGCCAACCATGTGGTTGATCTGAGAGTATATTCCAAGTGCAGTTGAGAAAAATGTATATTCTGTGTTTGATGGTGGACAACCAAAATACTAGCAAACCAAACCGAGCAGCACATCAACATCTACATTATGTAGATGTCTGTTATTTCCAATTGATCAAGTTAGCTTTCCGCCTTGATAATGTGTCTAATGCTGTCAGTGGGGTGTTAAAGTCTCCCACTATAATTGTGTGGCTAAGTCTTTTTGTAATTCTAGAAGTGCTTCTTTTATGAATCTGAGTGCTCCAACTTTGGATGCATATGTATTTAGGACAGTTAAGTCTTCTTGTTGAGTTGAACCCTTTATTATTATGTAATGCCCTTGTTTGTCCTTTTTTTTACTGTTACTGGTTTAAAGTCTGTTTTATCTGATATAAAAATAATGTCCCTGCTCTCTTTTGTTTTTCCTTTGTGTGGTAGGTCTTTCTTCAGCCCTTGACTTTGAGCCTTTGGGCATCATTACATGTGAGATGAGTCACTTGAAGATAGCAGAGGGGTGGGTCTTGCTTTTTTAATTCAACTTGCCACTCTGCCTTTTAAGTAGATTATTTAGACCATTTACATTCAAGGTTAATATTGATATGCACGATTTTGATCCTATCATGAAGTTATTAGCTGATTGCTTTTTAGTTGCTATTGTGTGGTTGCTTTATAGGGTCTGTGAACTATGTACTTAAGTGTCTTTTTTGTGGGAGAAGGTATTTTGCCAATAGTCTGTACGTTTGATCACTTTACAAAATCCCATATTTCTTAAAGACTTACATCATTTTTAAAAATTTTTTCTTTAATTTTGTCTGACTTAGTTCAAAAGACCAGCCTTCCAGTTCTGAAGTTCCTTTTTTTTTTTTTTTGCTTGGTCCAGTCTATCAATAAAACTTTCAACTGTATTTTGAAATTCCTTAAGTGAGTGTTTTTATTCCAGAAGCGCTGATTGATTTCTTGTTAAGATGTTTATCTCTTCCTTCAGAAGTTTCTAAACTTCCTTTAGAAGTTTCTTTCTGCTGATTTTCAACCTTATCTTGGATCTCATTGAGCTCCCTTCCAATTCATGATTTGAATTCTTTATCTGTTATTTCTGAGTTTCCATTTTGGTTAGGGACCATTGCTGGAGAGCTAGTGCAATCCTAAAGTGGTGCCACTACAATCACATTTTTCATGGTGCCAGAATTCTTGTACTGTTTCTTCTCATCTGCGGATACCTGCCCTTACAATTTTCATAATTATTTTCATGCAGGTAAGGCTTTTCCTTTTTTTCTCTATTTTTTTTTCCCTTTCCTCCTCTCTGTAGGGAGTGTAACTATAGAGAATGCTGTGTAGGATCTTTTAGCTTTGCTTCAATAGCTTTATGCACTTCTTTAACCAGGTTTTATATTGGGCTGTGCAGTCTGATCTACAAGCCAGTAGACAGTGCTTATAGGTAAGAGTAGGCTATGGAGCTGAGTATATAATTGATCCTTGATAACCAGGAGAAGCCCTTTGTTGTCTCAGGCAATGGGCTGATCCGTGGAGCAAACAGTGATCTGAGCTCGCCGCTCAGCCCTGGGGGAATGGAGACCATCATGGGTAGGGCAAGACTGGACAAGTCAAACTACAGGTCCCCAAAGGGCAGACACAAGCACTAGCACCAAAGGAAAATCCAGTGCCAGTCACCAAGCTTCCAGAGCTGTGCCTAGGCATTGAGCTGGGAAAGTCCTCTGGCCTCAAGATCTCTACATGGGGATCAGAGCAGGCTAAACTCCTAAAATCCAGGGCAGTGGGTACACTAAGTGCTTAGAGATCTGCCTGGCCATGCAACAAAGAGGGACCCTCTACAACAACATCTCTTCACAAGGAGGAGTGGGGTGACCCAGGCTGCTGAACCAGGCAAGCAGGTGCTGTGAATGCCTGGAGATCTGCCTGGGCATGTAGCAGAGAGGGACCTCATCCCCACACCAGGATCTCTGCACAGGAAGGGTGAGACAGCTCAGGCTGTTGACTGAGATGAGCAGGTACTCCAAATGTCTGGAGATCTGCCTGGGTATGGAGCAGAGAGTGTCTCCCTGTACCATGGCCTTTGCACAGAAAGCGTGAGGTGGGTCAAGCCTCTGATCCAGGTGAGTGGGTGCTCTGAATACTTGGAGATCTGCCTGGGTGTGGAGCAGAGAATGCCTAAGTGTACCAGGGCCTATGTCCATAAACGGTGGGGCGGCTCACGCTGCTGGTCCAGGCAAATGAGAATTCCAAATGCCTAGATTTCTGTCTAGGTGGAGTAGAGAGGGTCCCACTGCACCTCTATCCCAAGGTAGTATCCTGGGGCAAACAGCAAGGGCACATGCAGACAGTTTCCAGGTTTTCAAGCTGGCCCTGCCTGCAAATCTCATCACCCAGGAGAAAAATGCAGCCATAGCAGCTCTCCTTCCATCCCTGGCCTGTGACAGGGGAGAGCACAATCCCACAGCCTACTACTGAGGTGCTTTTCACAGTTCTGGCTATGAAGGCCCCTCTGCCCCACCAGAGAAGGCACTCCAATCTCTGGCCCAAAACTAAAATGCCAGAGCAGCCATGCTGCTGGGTCACCAAAGAATGGCTGACTTTGTATACACCCAAATTCAAAATGGCATCCTGCTCTCAGTCCCAGGTCTGGGGAAAATGTCTGCAAATTTTCCCAGCATCTTTCCCTCACAGCCTCTCCAAGCCACGCCCCATGTTAGCTCCAGGGCTTTGGAGAAACGCATTCTCTCCCCTCCACCTGGGCTGCTCAGGTCCCCGGTAGAAAGGTGAGTCACAGAGGGAAGCTGAATGCCTCTCTCACATGCTGGGGCTTCAGTCACTTTTATCAGCCAGATGCCATCACCAGAGCTCTTTGCCATTACTCCCAAGGATCTGGGTGTTCTTCACAATTCTGCTGGATTTCCACTTTCCTTCTTGAATTAAAGCTCACAGAGTTGATCTTTATGCACTATCTTGCTATTTTTAAGTGACTGAGGCATATTAAAAGCCTCTAATCCACTTTTTCTGTCAGCTTGGTCAAAGCTTTCAGAATCTCAGCTCACTTTCTTGTTTATAGCTTCAGTTTTACATAAATAGTGTAACATTGGATAACATTATATAGGGTTTACTATGTGCCAGACATGACTCTAAGCACTTTATAGATATTAGCTTATTTAAACCTCAGGACAACTTTACAAATGTTTTACAGTTAGGCAAACTGAGATTCACAGAGATGAGTAACTTACTCCAGGACACAAGGGAGGGGTAGAGCCACATGTGCCAGATGTACACACAGATGACTTGGCTTCAGAATTTTTACCATAGTCTCATGTTGGACAAACTTAAAGGAATGAATCATATTCCATTCACCAAGTGCCATTTCTTGGATTATAATACTCTATGTTCTAACCAGTAATTCACATCTATGAAACCTCATTAAGGACATAATTTAAAATATGGAAACATTTTTATAGCCAAAGATGTTTACTACAATGTTAATAATAATAATGGATACTGTATAAAAAATGAATGCTCAATAACAAGGGAATTTTTTTTTAAATAAGCATCATTGAAAAAATTTCAATCATCAGTTATACCTCCATTTAAAATTATGTTTAAAGTAATATGTGAGAACATATAAATAATACTGTTGTAACGTCAAGTGAAAAAAGCAATATACGAAGTTCATGACTGTAATTATGCAAAATGCACACAAAAAAACAAAAAAAGGAATGAGAACAAACAAAACATTTGCTGTCTCAATGATTTTTTAATACCTTCTAAGTTTTCTGTCTCCTTTTAAAAATAAACATATATGGTTTTTATAATAGACATGTCATAAATTTTATTTTGCAATTTTTCATTGATTTTTTTCCCTATAATTGCTTCTCTGCTGCACTTTATACTTATCTGCTGTTCGGTACCTGCCCTGTCAGTGTTGAGAAAGGGAAGAATAAGGTTCACTTAGTCCTCAGTTCCAAGTTGACACACAGTCAGGTGAAATGCCTAAACATTCTTTATTCTAAGGAGAACATACAAGCATATGCCACTTCACAATAACTAAAACCTTAGGAACCAATAAAGAGAAGGAAGGCAGCCAGCAAGAAAGGAAGGGATGAAAGAAGAGAGGAAAAGAATGGGGTGGGAGGGAAGACTAAATAAAGCAAACAGAATAATTCCTAGCAAAAAGTACAACTATAATAGATCCAAGATGTCTGTTCAATCAGGGCCAGATAAGCAGAAAGAAGTCATGACTGATAGCAAGGTAAGGAGGGCAAGGTTCAAGAAGAGACAAGAAAATCACCTGAAAGGACTTGGGTAGGAAATCCCAGAAAAGCAAGACAGGAGGGAAAAAGCATAAACCTAGTTATTGCAGGTCTGAGCGTCTGCATCAGTTCAGTGTCTAGATAGGAACCGCCTCAATTTCAAGTGGCAGAAATTTAATACAGGAATCAATTACCAAAGTGCTGAAAAGAATGAAGGACATATATGAGAAAGGTAAAGGTATCCTGAAATTAGGTGCTGTAAAAAAAACCTCCACAATCCAAAGGGCCAGAAAAGCAAAAGACAAAGGGTTGATACACAGTGCCTTTAACTGCAGTGTCGCTGAGACTGCTAAAACAAAGTAAGAGCTAGAGCTGTTGCTGCTACCATTTTTCAGGAAGTCAGTAGCCCATCATCTCCATGCTATAGAAACTGAGAGGCCGAAAGTTTCCAGCTACAGTACTACCGCTGCCACTGCTGGAGCCAGAACCCGAGCACACAAGACACTGAACTTCTGAGGCTGCTGGAGCAACGGCCATGGCTGCTGCTGCTCAAAGTGCTCAAGCAGGAATCCAGGCACACAGATGATCTTGCCAGTTGAAAATCCCAATGTCAAACACAATGCTGGAAGCAGGGGAAAATGGCTCTTCCCTTTTTCCTGCCTTCTGAATTCCTGTTGTGCCTTCCTTAGCAGAACCTAACCAAAGGCCAACTGGCAAAAGAGTCTTAGAAATGTAGTGCACAAGCTTCCAGCCCTTGTAATACAGAAATGGAGACAAAACTCAACAAAAGTAATCGGCACCGTGACTAAGGTGAGACCAGCAATAGCCTCAAGCCTACGTTGATGCTGATTTCAGGAGTTACCGCCCATGGTCCTCTTAAACCCCTTTGCAGAAGACTGTGATTACTCTCTAGGACTCAGAAGAGTCTGCGATGGGACCTAAATAGGCTCCAGTACTAACATTAGAAGGATGCAAGGATAGACGTCCTAGCACATAATACAAAAGATATCTACCATTTAATACCACTTGACATTTTATTATTATTATTATTTTGGAGACAGAGTTTCACTCTGTTGACAGGTGCCAGGCTGGAGTGCAGTGGCTCAATCTCGGCTCACTGCAACCTCTGCCTCCCGGGTTCAAGCAATTCTCCTGCCTCAGCCTCCCGAGTAGCTGGTACTACAGGTGCGCGCCACCACGCCCAGCTAATTTTTGTATTTTTAGTAGAGGCAGGGTTTCACCATGTTGGCTGGGATGATCTCCATATCTTGACCTCATGATCCGCCCTCCTCAGTCTCCCAAATTGCTGGGATTACAGGCGTGAGCCACTGCGCCCGGCGGGCATTTTATTATTAACAAGTACTAAGTATCATTTGCAAACCTGAAGACTGTTTATTCAAGACTCACAGCGTTTCAGTCCCAACTCAGGCCCAAAACACAAGACTTTCACCTACATTGCTATTTAAAACTACAGTCATGTGCTGCATCGTGTTTTGGTCAACAACGAACCACATAAATGACAGTGGTCCTATAAAATTATAATACCATATTTTCGGCTGGTCTCGGTGGCTCACGCCTGTAATCCCAGCACTTTGGGAGGCCGAGGCGGATGGATCACGAGGCCAAGAGATCGAGACCATTCTGGCCAACATGGTAAAACCCCGTCTTTACTAAAAGTACAAAAAATCAGCCAGGCGTGGTGACGCATGC
>NW_016107331.1:2970150-3046645 GCF_001604975.1 Cebus imitator | reverse complement strand
AAAGAAAGGAAAGGAAGGAAGGAAGGAAGGAAGAAAGGGAGGGAGGCAGGGAAGGAAGGAAGGAAAGAAAGAAAGACCATATTTTTATGTTTAGACACACACATGCTTACCATTGTGTTACAATGGCCTACAATATCCCAGTATAGTAACATGCTGTACGGGTTTGTAGCCTAGGAGCAATCAGCTATACCGTATAGCTTAGATGTGCAATAGGCTATGCCATCTAGATCTGTGAAGTACACTCTGTGATGTTTGCACAAGGATGAATTCTCCTAGGGATGCATTTCTCAAAATGTATCCTCATCATTAAGCAATGCATGACTGTATTGATAAAGTTAGTGTCATTTTCTCTGGAATAAGCAAAGATGCGGCTTGCAATTTTCAGTTGATCTCATGCTTTGTTTTTCCTTCATGCTCACAAAGTTATTCTTTGTGATGTTATCAAACAATAAAGGAGCAGTTTAAGTTGGTCTCATGATTTCTAATGTTTACAATGGTGATAATTACATTTTTTAAGCAAGGAATGCTGTCAGGGTGCTATTATGGACATATAAACAAATGGCTTATTTTTAAAATTAGTTTTCAGAATGAGATAATGAGAGTTCCAAGCAGATAATTATTGAGTCAATTTTACAGGTGAGAAAGCTGTAACCCACACATACACACACACACACACACACACACACACACACACACACACACATAACTTCATAAAAATAACTACGTAAGTGAATTTTAACTCCCTAGAAACCAACTTGGCCACAACTTGGAGTCCAGCTCTGCATCTGTACAGAATCCATTTTTTCAAGACGCCTGAAGAGGCATTTCTCCCAGCCCCCTCAAAACAACCTGGTTACAGAGTTACTACACCTGGAGACAGAGGAAGATTTTAGGATGTTTTCAGAGACCAGTAAAACTGGGAGTGCTCTCTGGAGGTTATGTTGCTGAAGACTTTCTGGTTGCTTTCCTTTGGGGACATACTAGAAAGCTCTTCTGGGGATATTGACGGGAGAAGAACTTCATCCCCACCAACCACCCCAAGCTAGACCTACAGCCAGCCACTGTCCTCCTGGGTCCTCACTATAGCCCAAATTCAGAAGGAAACATGATGTAGTAAAGACCACACTAATAGCCAAGAAATCTATTCAAGTTGAGGTCCAGTCTACAGTGCCTCAACATTTTCTCACCTGCAAAATAGGATAATTGTGAGAAGCCTAATACGCTGCATTTCCCAAGTATTTCAGTGCTTCTTTATGTGCCCGTAACCCCACACACAGCCCGCCCCACTGATAACACACATCCACACACCAGGCCATGAGCTCATCTTGCAAGGCCAGATCGGTGCCCCTAGTGTCCTGCAGAGTCTCCAGCACATTTGTTAAATTAAGAAATTAGAGAAGGCGTTAAATATTGGAAAGCACCTTGAGAAACATAGTTTCTTACATTTCAATGGGACTTTATAGTTTGTAAAGTATATATACATATGTGTGTGTGTGTGTGTGTGTGTGTATATATATATATATATATATATAATTTTAATTCTCAGTGGGCTCAGCTGATACTATTATTCTCATTTTATCAGATGGAAAATAAAGTTTAAAGAGATTAAGTAATTTGCCTAAGCCCCCAATAAGTAACCTTCTGTCCTTCACAAATGTAAGGTGTTTCCATTTTCTCAACATGAACATTTTCCTTTCTTGACTTTCCACCTAATTGTTTTCCAAAGCAGACCAAGGAAATGGAAAGGCTCCTTTGTCATAATTTGCAAGGTGCATTTTCCCCACTGCTGTCTTCCACATTACATCCCTGCATCCAGGTCTTCCTTCTGAATGGCTGGAGTTGTTAGAGTCTGTTTGGAAGAGAGTAAAGTGTGGGCCATCCCTCCGCCTTTGTAAAATGGACCTTTACACCCCCTGGGTGGTGTTTACTCCCGGAAGAGTGGCTCCGCCACCTCTCACAAACCTCCTACATGGTTCCTAATAAACTAAATGTAACACAGCCAAGGGAATAAAGTGTTTGAAGAAGTGACAGTTTAAAGTACTGAAATATATGGCTGGTGCTTAAGGATCACAACTCAGTTAATCAATGAATGGAAGATTGTATGTGATGGCTTCCTTCTAATTGTGCTGTAGGAAGTCATCTTTGTCTTTTACCTGCAAAATAGAGCTCAGAAGGGCTGCCTTTCAAGTTGCCTTATTAGACAAACGTATCATAAAACATAAGGGGACAAGTAGGGCAGAGAGGGAAGGAGGGATGAAGAAAGCAAGGGACAGAAGGGTGAGCAACATGTTTCAATAACATGCAGCTTCATAAGCTAGCAGGGTTTATTGCCTACACACTTAGAAGTGGGATGTTGAGAATATTTGTGATATGATCCCAGAAAGGAAGGCAGAGGCCACTGCTAATCAGAGGCAGGAGAGATGAGGTCATACACACACAAGATACAGTAATCTGGAGCAAAGGATGAAGAAAATCCATGACTGATCCTGGTGGAAATTTTGAGCAAAAGAGGGTCTTTAAGAAATGGCTATTGCTACCCAAATGAGCAAGAAAAGTCAAACCTATGGGTTTAATAATAATTCTAATAGCCATCCTGTACTGACACCATCTTGTACAGATCACCAATACAGGAGCTGAGCAACACCTCCTATACTGCTCACCTGTTCCTATAGGAACACCATGTCGATAACAACAGCAAACCTTTATTATGTGCCAGACTTCTAAGCACTCTGTAGATATTATCACATTTATTCCTTACAACAGCATATGAGGAAGACACTATTGTCACCATTTTACAAATGAGAAAGGGAGACAAAGAAGGATTAAGTGTCTTAGCTGAGATTCTCAGTTAGCAAATGGTCAAGTCAGGACTGGATGCTGGGCAGTCTGATTCCAGAGTCCATGTTCCTAGAACTTCTCTATCCCATCTCACTCTCTCTCTGCCTCTCATTATCTCATTTAATCCTCCCAATAACACAACTAAGCAGATATTATGATCCCTATTTTACAGAAGAGAAAACAGATGCTGAGAGGGGTTGGTGTCTGCTCTGCACCAAAAATAAGCAATGGGGTCAGGATTCAGACAAAACCTGTCATAAACAACAGCCTATTTACTTTCTCTCCAACACATTGTCTGCCTAGGGAATAGACTGTACATCTCATAAAAGAAATGGGCACGGAAGGGGGAAGGAATATGGCCTCATTTTTATATGTCAGGCTTCTGAGAGCCAGGTTTGATGTGATTCTTTGGCTGAAAAAGATACCTGTGTTCCCAAATCCCCACTCAGAAATTATGCATTTTCCATGTGGAAGGAGCATCAGGATTTGCAGGAGTAACCAGGACTCAAAGACAACCTAACAACCTTCCCTTCCCCCAGTTAAAAGGGCAAAGGAAGGGAAGCTAATAGTCTTCTAAACTGCTAGGGGAGAATATCTGTTCAAGAAAAGATTATGTTTTCTGTAAAGCCAAACACAGTTGGGTTTATTTCAACAGAACAACATTCCCAGAAGTCCTCTTTTTAATATGTTGCAAAACTACTGTTCCCCAAGCTCACTTTTGGTTGTTTCCTACCTCTTTTTTTATTATATCTCAACTCAAAGGAATTCAGCTAGAGAATTACAGGAGGAAAATCCAAAACTGAATAAAGATCCCTTTGGGAAGAATTTCGTTAACAGCACAGGCTTATTTACCTTGAGACTTTCTCATCCCAGGAGCACTGACCCCCATAATGGTGAAAGCAAAGTCAGCCTAGGCAAAACTGTAAATGAAGAAAACTGTTTTCCCACCCCCAACTCCCACCCTCGGTAGATACACAGCCTCCTTCCAAGGTCCTCAGATGTTGGGTGTCCTCATGCTTCATGAAGCTTCTACAGGCTCCACACAGACTAGTAATTCAGATACACACATACATATGCACGCACAAGCACACACACACACACACACACACACACCCCACCACCACCACCGACAACAACAAAGCAGCACCAACACAGATGACTGAAGAATACATTTAATTACAGGGTATCATATGGCACACCACCTAGGTGATGGACACCTGGTTACCTCATCACCCACTTACACGAAGACCAGTCCTGCAGAGCGGCAGCTCATAGTAGGTCAATAACTAGCTCATCCTACAGCTATCAAGAGTGTTGAATTCAACTTGCATAGAAGTGAAGCAACAAATCTAGAGTCTAAATATATGTGGCATCTGACCATGACTGCGTCCCAGCCCCATTCTCCCAACATTTTCTACTTCCCTGTTCACTCCCTCACCTACACTCTTGCCTTCGATCAGCCTTGTCTAAGCATATAATCCTTTGGACTTTGGAACACCAAGCTCTCCTCTTTGCCTGTGATCACACCCAGAACACTGTCAGCAGTTGCCTTTACTCTCCTATCTCAAAAAAAAAAAAAAAAAAAAAAAACCTGTCTTATGTTCTTGTATGACTTGTCTTTCCATTTAAAGTGGCCCATTAGATCTTTTCTGTGTGTGACCCAGTTAGTGGACAGTGAGGGATGTCCTGGAGTGATTAATGTTTCCCAGACAAGTCTGGATAGATTCATTCACATACAGTAAATCTCCCTGTCCTGCTAGTGCTAAGATGTCATCTTGGAAAGCTTAGAGTACAACAGGCACAGGAAGCCAAGGCTAAATTCATCAGGAGCAAATGCTTTATTTGACATGGAAACTCCTTGAGCATTATTCCAGAGTACCAACTTGACTGAATAGAAAGCCAAAATTTTTCTAATCAGCTCCATCTCATACAAAACCATTGGCTACAAAGAAAATATTTTTGACCTATTTAATTCAAGCAGCTATGCCTTCATTGGGAAGGATGATTGCTTTAACTTTTGGGCTTTCATAAATGTAGATTGTACCCTTCTCCAATTCTTATTCTGTGTTTAATTCTTACCAAACTGTGGTAAGAGCATCAGTAAATCCTAATTAAGATCCTTTTCGTGGCAAGTCCTTATGCTAGGAACCAGTAAGATGGAAAGGTGTTTACTTTGTATAAGCAGTCAAGGAAAGAATGCAGGCAAGTGTTGTTAATTCTGATCCAAAACTAGAACTTCCAGACAATTGAAGGAAGACTGGCAGACTGGCTAATGTTTAAAATATTCAGATAAAAATGCCAATTCTATATCTACAAAACCAAAAAAAGTAAAGCGTTAGTTATTCACTTGTTTTGGGTCCATGCAGATAAAAAATCCAGGCTCCATGAAATCATGTAAGTAAAATAGACCAAAATAAGTAGAAATGAAAAGCCGAATAAATCAGCCCCCACTCTACCCTCCCGACTCATACACATTCATTGCCCTATTCTTTTCCCCCATAAAACCTCTCCCCTTTTTCTCAACAGTAATACCTTAGTGTGGTTTATCTAAATAATTATACTTACAAGCTGGTTTACATTTGCTCTGTCTACCCACATTAAATGAGAGGAGGAAATAATTAAACTTAAAAACCATCTGGCTAGGCAGTCACATGAAGATGGCCTTCTGTGCCTGCCTGCATTTGCCATGAAGGCCTCATTTTCGTTTGGCAGCCCATCTGTGTAAGAAAATCCCTCCTAGACAAAGTGGAGCCTCCCATCACTACTAGAGAGGATCTCGATCGAAAGCGTGCAACAGAGGAAGTCAAAAACATAGTCATGCCAACCCCACAACCCCCAAAGTGTGAGCTCCTTCTCTAACCACACTCACTCCCAGATGATCTCATCTATATTTACGATTTTTATTAACAAACTACTTCCAAATTTGTGTCTTCAGCCAGGGACACCTCTAGGGAGATTGGGGTCTGGGAAAATGGTTTTTGCCCATTGCTGTTTATATAAACAACTTGAGTCACCCAAAAATCAGCCTATTCTTGTGACCCAACTTCACACCATTCTAAAAAAGAAAGAACCTGCTGGGCAATGGAGTGATCTAGGAGGGATCACCCCACCCATAAGTACATTGCCAGTTCCAGCTCTTTCAAGCCAGTTTCAGCTTTCCCAAGCAACAGTGGGGTACTTAGAAAAGCTGGGGAACATGATCCAAAGCCCAGAGCTTCTGAAGCACAGGGCCAAGCCAGTAGCCCACTTGTCCTTGCTATAGGGATACTGTCCCTGACCCCAAACTCTGCTCTAAATTTCAAACTTGTCAGACGTCATCCACTTCGTAGCATGTAACTATCCGCCAGTCCAATCACTGGCACATTCATTAATATATGTTTTCCTTCCTTAATTACATATGTTTACATATGTGCATATTGCATGTCTGTCTGTCTCTATCTTCTCTCAAGAAGGTTACCACTGCAAAACTCTGTGATAAACCCCTCATGTTGCCAAGACCATTATCATGACAGGAAGAAGGAGGTGACTTACCAAGTGCCACTTTATCAGCAATCCCTTCTAAAAATGTAAACCTAGCTGACCTCATTTTGCCCAAAATTGTTGCTAAAAGGAAGGAGGGAGGTTGTGCACTCAAAGGAAGCATCTAGGTTGTGAAAAGAAAAATTTTCTATATGCCCACAATGAGGACACAATTAATGCCTTCCTAAACCAAATGGGAAAATCAACCTCAGTCAAACAAGAGTATTTAAAGAAATAAAGAAATACAAAGGTGAAAAAAAGTTTTCTTTTTCCATTTTCCCCTGCTCCCCCAACCCGACTCCATTTACCAGGAAAGCTACTGATAGGAATCAGTCACAGCTGGGAAGCACACCACAGACCCCTGGGGGATGTCTACTGGAAGTTAAAGAGGGTCACCCCTGAGATTGCATATCAGGTTGCAATGTTTGGTCCTGTGACTGGCATTGAGCTCTTCCAGAAACCTCTGAGGACCTAGAAGCCTCTACAAAAGAAAGCAATTGCCACAATCAAAAGAGCTTCATATAATGTATGCAGTTAAAATCTCAACTAACAGAAAAGACCTCTAACATTTTACTGCCATGAACAAATATTGTGACCCCTTTGCAATCTTCAGTGTTATACTCTCCCTTCTGTCTGCTGGAAAACAGTTAGGACTACTTTTGTTTTAACATATAAGCACTATGATCTTTTCTAAATATAGATTATCCCTTTCCCTTTCTAACAGATTTCTGGGGCTTTTGTTTGTTTTTGGTTTTTGTGAGACAGAGTCTAACCCTGTCACCCAGGATGGAGTACAATAGCATGATCTCAGCTCACTGCAACTTCTGCCTCCCAAGTTCAAAGAATCTTCATGCCTCAGCATCTCGAGTAGCTGAAATTACAGGTGCTGGCCACAACACCCAGCTAATTTTTGTATTTTTAGTAGAGACGAGGTTTTACCATGTTGGCCAGGATGGTCTCAAACTCCTGACTTCGTGATCCACCTGTCTTGGTCTCCCAAAGTTCTGGGATTACAGTCTAATGGTTTTGCCAACTTGTGACCTCAGGTCTAGCTTACATGTTCCTGTTAAATGTTACAAAGTCACCCTACCTAAATGTCACAAGGTCCCTGCTCTTCTGCTGACCACAAAGCCATTTTGGGATGCCGAGGTATTCTTAGGCTGTGTTCATGTATAAAGATAACCTGTGATTGGATGTGTGACAAACATCAGGGTGATCATTCAGCCTGACTTCTTCCTGTGTGCAGATGTCCAGAAAACAACCGAAGTCATGTTCCAAAATTCTGAGTCTAGTGACTTTTTTCTGCAAAAAGTCCAGTGGTGTTTTCTTGCTTAATGCCAGCTAACATGCATCAAAAACGTTGTTCATTCACCTTGTACTTCTACAGGTATGTCATAGGTAGAATTTTCCCTGAATATATCTGCAATGGCCCACAAACTAGTGGCCAACATCTGACACATTTCCACTGATAATGCTGCACATCCACCCTATTCATTGATTTTCATATCGACCACAGAAAGCAATTTGGCAATAGTCCCAGGTTATATCTGCCTAACAGAATTCTTCGTTCCCTTACAGAATTGTGACAAGCAATAAATTAGAGCAACACCACTGCTCACATAACACCAGGTGATACTCCAAAAAGTGCCTACTTTTCATACCTTCAAAGTCTTTCTAGCTAAAGGAAATATACTCATTAAATTATCACACTATATGCAGAGTTGTGATCTCCTCATTTATTTCCAAGCCAAAATAAGATACCTGATTGATCCATTTTTGGAGAAATAGGAGATAATCTTACAGTTAAATATTTAACTAACACCTTAGCATATGGGCTTATAAACTAGCATCAATAATGTCAAACAGTAAATTAAAATAAACAGTAAAAACCTTCCCAATTCCCCTCCCAATACCCTTGAGGGAGGCATGTATAAGGTCACATTGAAGTCCTCACCTCTTAAAAGGATAAAGACATTGAGAAACTTTACTGCAGTTTATCAAGAAGTCCATGACACAGAATGAAAAAGGGCCTGGCCCTTTGGAAATGAATCTCAAAGAGGTAGATTCTCATCATTACGTAGCAGAAAGATATCAAGCTCCCCACTTGCCCGGGAAAAAAATGCGGCAGACTCATATATCATTACAGCCATCTTGCTCCCTCCTTTGTGAATCTGATCAACCAAGCCCGTTTTTTCATGAAGATATTTTACAACTTTATCCTTATAAATAATTTTCAAAATAATACTTTAAATTCTTCTTCTAGCCTTTGGGCCTGTCAATACATTCTCCGCAATGCTGCCAGAAAACGACCATTCTGAAATGTAAATTCAATTATGTCACTTCCTTGTTCAGAATCCCAAATCTTCAGAGACTTCATATAAAACTCAAACACCTTAGTATACCATACAAACTTCTCCCCTGTCCTACACCATCTTTAATCCCCTACTCATACCCTATGTCCCCATGATAATGCATCATTTGCAGTTCCCAGAATTCTCCATCCTCTCTCCTGTGGCCATGGCTTTCTTTGCCTACACTGTCCCTTCTACCTGGAGCACGCTTCCCTCACTGATTGCATGGGTACATCTCCTGGGTAAGGTTATTCACTCCTCATAGTTGAGCTCGTTCTTCTCCAGAAAGCTTTCCTTAGCCTCACCAGTCTGGGTTGCCCTCCCCTCCTCTCTGTCCTTGCAGCATTGGCTCACACTTGTGTTACAGATCTTATCCCACCATACTATAGTTGTCTACTTATGTAAAATGAAATTGTACATAATTTCTTTAGACAAAATTATATAAAAGGAAATTTATATAAAAGTATATGAGAATATTTAAAAGTTTATAAATATAAATCAAAGACTGTAAAATCCTTTCCCTTCTCCTACAAAAGACTGTGTAAAATTTTTTTCCCCTCGTCTACCACTCATGGATCTTCCTTTCTTCTTTTTCTCTGTAGCCTTTTGCAAGACCTTTGGGTACCTTAGTGTCTAGGAGTCCCTCTAAGATCATGAACCAGAAGATGCTTGCATCACCAATGCTTACATCCCATTAGCCACACCTAACCTCAAAGGAGGCCAGACATGTAATCTCTGGCTATTGGCCACATGCCAAGCTAAACTTATGGGTTGTCATACTAAAAAAGAAGGAGGAGGAGGTGGAGGAGGATGAAAGAAGAGATACTGGAGAATACCCAGCAGTAAGCCACAGAAATAGTGAGAAAAGGCTAATGGATGTAGAAAGCAAATACAGTTGTTTACAAAAATTGAATTCCAGAAACATTTTGAACACAATTTCCAATCACCTAATATAGGAAGAAGTGAGTGGGGAATTCATGGAAAAATGACAATAAGAAATTGACTATGCTAAATATGCCCTTATAAGAACTGGTAACTTATCTCTCAAATTTAAAAGATGAGCTTTAGACATAACAGTCCCTAAGTTTTTTAACCTCTTGGCTATAAATTAGTAGATACACATCTGCTCTACTTAAGAAACTTTTCTCTTGGCAAACAGAAGAAGAGCTCAGCATATAAAAAGCAGTTTCCTGATGTTTAATGCAGTAAAAGTAAAGATTGCAACAGAACTACACACTCTGCCAAAATCTAGTGAATTCACCAATTTCCCCAATGGCTTCTATACTTGCTCAGTTTCAGAATAACATGATCCTGAAAGAAGCAATTTATTACTTAAAAATAAACCTTGAGGGTCGCTTAGAAATATATTTTGCAACTGACCTAAACTTTAGTTTCTAAAGTTCCTGGGCATTTGAGTTTTTTTTTTCTTGGCATTGACAGCATATTCATGTCAAAAAGTATTCTTTCTGTACTCTTTGTGCCATTGATGGACATTACTCTGAATTGGTCACAGCCATCATTCTCTAAGAACAGAGGCAGGACAACACTGAGAACTGTGTTCAACTTGTCTTTAGGATTCAAGGAAAAAGAAAGAGCAGGAGAAAATTTGCTCCAGCAGGAAGCCACTTTTAGATCTACTGGGAGATTCTGATCTACTGAATGGGAGCCTTATGCTAACTTGTTAAGGTGAAAAAAATAAATAGCTTTGACAAGATGAGAGAGGCCAGCCAGTTACTAGAGAAAACAATGAACTATTAAAAAGAACAAGAAAGAGGAATAGAGATAGAGGCAGAAGAAAGGAGAAAGACAAACAGACAAACATGCTTCTTTGCAGAAACAGTACATTTAGAAAAAGGCGGCAAAGTCTCTAAAATGGTGTGAAACATGGAGTATCATCCTGCTCTACTGGCCAGCAGAAAGTCACCATAGGAGCTTTACAGAGTCATTTACAATTCTCTTTCTAGCAATATGTAACTAAATAATTACAAAAACTTTCTGCTTTTTTTTTTTTAAAAGAAATGTTTAAATACCTAGCTGATTTCACAAAAAAAGGTAAAGAAAATCTCGAGGGGCCAAACATGAAAAAGTAAACACCATAGTGATAATCCTTGGAATGATTTGCCAGTCCCAGGTATCCAAAGAGCTGAAGTTTTAATCCCTGTGTAGGGACAGGAAGGGCAGTGGAATTCAGACCTTCACATAAAGCTGGAAGATCTATACCCTAACTGAAAAGGTATTTTAGAAAAAATTTCTTACACTAGCCTAGGGAAATGAGAAGCAAGCTTGTCTATTTGGGCCTGGGATCTGAGTGAGTGAAACAGTCTTTCCTGAACATGTGTAACCCTAGGCAGGTCTTGGGTTTGGGGTTCAAATTTATACTTCCGGCTTGGTCCAGAAACTGCCAGGTGAGAAATAACATATAAATAGACCCAGGGACAATGATACCCTTGAGATGCCTGGCATAAACAGACACAGAACCATTCCTGAGGGACAGACTTCCAACACAGGCCAGGTAAAAGTCTTCAAGAAAAGCCCGCCTTAAGATTTCTTACAATCCAAAATTATAAAGCACTGAAGGAAACAATTGAGAATGAACCACCGAAGCAGACACAGCAAAGAACAGTCGTAAATTCCAGTAATGCTAGATCCTAGAACTATTAGGAGGGAAACTATAAAATTAACATGTTTAAAAGAATACATAAAAGAGAAATTAAGAGCAAGAAAAATATACAAAACAATATCTAAAAAGAATGAATATAACTGAAGAAAAAATAGAACTTCTAGAAGTTAAAGGCATTGGAATTAAAAGCTGAGTTGTTGTTTCAAACTGCCAATGAATCATATCAAAGAAAGAATGTGAACCAAAATAAATATGAGGAAATAATTCCAAATGTAGCATAGAGCAATAAAAAAGATAACATGAAAAAGAGGTTAAGAATCACGAAGGAAAGAAAGAGAAGGTCCAACTTAACTAATCTTAAAAAGAGAATTGCTGGATCAAATGGTATTTCCAGTTCTAAATCTTTGAGGAATCACCACACTGTCCACCACAATGGTTGAACTAATTTACATTCCCACCAACAGTGTAAAAGCATTCCTGTTTCTCCACAACCTTGCCAGCATCTGTTGTTTCTTGACTTTTTAGTAACCATTCTGACTGACATGAGATGGTATCTAAAGGAATATAAATCATTCTACTATAAAGATACATGTATGCGTATGTTCACTGCAGCACTATTCACAATAGCGAGGACATGGAATCAACTCAAATGCCTATCAATGGTAGACTGGAAAAAGAAAATATAGATATATATACCATGGAATACTATGCAGCCATAAAAAGAAGATCATGTCCTTTGCAGGGATATGAATGAAGCTGGAAGCCATTATCCTCAGCAAACTAAGGCAGGAACAGAAAACCAAACACCACATGTTCTCACTTGTAAGTGGGAGCTAAACAATGAGAACACATGGACACAAGGAGGGAAACAATACACACCAGGGCCTCTCAGGGGAGGGCGGGGTGGGGGTGAGAAGAGCATCTGGAAAAACAGCTCATACATGCTGGGCTTAATACCTAGGTGACGGGTTGATAGGTGCAGCAAACCACATGGCACCTGTTTAAATATGTAACAACCCTGCACATCCTGCACGTGTCCCCTGGAACTTAAATTTTTTTTTAAAAAAGAGAGATAATTAGGGGAGAGACAGCATTTAAAATAGCATCTGAAAATTGTTCAAAATTTTTCAGAATTGATCAAAAACATGATTTTTAGATACAGTAGGCATAATAATTTCAAGGTATGATAAATAAATTTTCATATCTAAATTCATTTTGGTAAAACCATAGGACACAAGAAATAGAGATTTTTAAAGCAGCCAGAGAGAAAAAAATGGGTTCCCTACCAAAAAGGAAGAAGGAATGGAAGAAAAAGACAGGCTAGCAGCAGGCTTTTCTAAATAATCTAAAATCCTGGAGTCATGAAATAATTTTCAAAACACTTCATTTTGAAGTAAACCTTTAGTAGTTCTGGTAACGGTAAACTTTCTGAAATGTCTGATAAAATGTCTTTATATTGTCTTTAACTCACAATAGCATGTCTGGGCAAAAAAAAAAATTGTGGGGTTAATAGTTACTTTTTGTCAGTACTTTAAGTCTAGAAAAAAGTGAATTGCACACAGAAAAAAAGGTGAACATATAGGTATAAATCTAAACAAATCTCAGACTCTACAAAGTACCAATAAAAATAATAACCAATATGAGTAATTGTGATGGTTAATTTTAGATGTCAGTTGGCTTAGCCATGGTACCCAAGTATTTGGTCAAACACCACCGACGTTTCTATGAAGGTATTTTCTTTGGATGGGATTAACATTCGAACTTTGCAAATTGCCCACCATAATGCAGATAGGCCTCATCCAAACAGCTGAAGGACTTAAGAAAAGCACTCACCTCCCCCAGGGCAGAGCAAACTCTTCCAACAGATTGCCTTTGACTGGAACTGCAACTCTTCCCTATGTCTGCAGCCTGCTAGCCTACCCTGTGGATTTTGGACTTTTCAGCTTCTCTCTCGGATGGTGGGGGGAGGGAAGTGATATTTATTTTAAGGAATTGGCTTACATGATTTTGGAGGCTGACATATTTTACATATATATATGACATATGTCTCATATTTAGAGAGAAAACGTGATATTTTTCTTAAGAAGTTGGCTCACACAGTTGTGGAGGCTGACATATATATAGAGAGAGAGAGAAAAAAAAAGAGAGATTTATTTTAAGGAATTGGCTCACACAATTGTGGAGGCTGACACACACACACATACACATATATATATTCATATATAGGGTGAGGGTATGTACACACACATCCACACACATGCTATTGTTTCTGTTTATCTGGAGAACCTGGACTAATAAAGCAAAAGGAAAACCAAATGGCACTAAAACATTAGATAAAATAAAATAACATTTGTCAGTAAATATAATAAAGACAAGAAGAAAAGAAAAACATAGCAAAGGCAAGAAAAAGACAAAGCAAAATGATGGAAATATATCAAAATCCATCAGTAATAAGTGGACTAAACTCATCCATGTAAAATGATTGCTTGATTGAATACAAGAGCAAAATCATGCCCAATGCTCTTTAAAATAGACACATTTAAATCAGGAGTACAAATAAATGTTTAAATTAAAAGAAAAAAATATATATACTGGGAAATACAAATCAAAAGAAAACTGGAATAGCTATGTTAATATCAAAATAAATGGAGTTTGAGGCAAAAAAAAATTGTTAGGGATAAAGATGGTTATGATGTTATGATGAGAGGAACTGCATCAGGAGGCTAGAATGATTCTAAATTTACATCCAAAATGATATTGACTCAAACCATATAAAACAGTAAGCCTCCTACAGATGCCACAGCCACACACAACTAATAACGACATTTGAAACATTATAGCATTGAGATGCTTCTAGTAGAGCAATTAGTCTTGCCACAGGAAGACTGAACAGGGATCTGTAGAAACAAAAAGCTAAAAATGAGAACTACGTAACCCCACCTATATTGACTCACGAGTCACAGCAAGGCAAGCATCCGTTGGTTCTGTGAAGACATGAACTTCCATTTTCATTACAGCTCTGAGGCAGGAGTTAGAAAGTTGGAACACAAAGGTCTCCCACCATCTCAGTCTCTAACTAACTTCCTTGCTGGCAGCAGGATAGACATAAAGGCGGGTCCTGCATTCCTTCAGCAGCAGTCTCAAGATGGTCCCAGGACACACCTACCTCTCACAGACTGCAGCCTCCAACCAGGGGGACTGCGCTTTGGTACTTCTTAACATAAACTACATGGTGACAATTGGAGAAAGTCCCAAATCCTGCACAAAGGAAGCTCCTTGGTTCCTTCCTTCACGTAAGGCTGCACAACATGACTTCAGAGGTAGCACGTCGTGGTGGCCAAAAGCCCAGGCCTGGCCATCAGGTGTCATGGGTTCAAACTCTAACTTCAGCATACAAGCTATACATGAAATGGAATGAAACTCTATATGGCTCTGTTTCTACATTTATCAAAAGTATAATAATATGTATAAAACACTTAGGACACTATTTGTCACAGAACAAACATAGAGAACTATTTATAGAAGGAATGACAATGATGATAGTTTGATGAGTCTCAGGCCCACTGAGATTCCCTTTTCCAGTTACTCAGATCTAAATGTAGTCCTTCACAAGCCAAGGCCTGAGCCTTCTGTCAATGCCAACATTGTCCTCCTTTTACACACAGCTAGGGTGAGTGTTTTGTACCAAGTCAGCTTCTCCTACTCCTCTCATGGTCTCTGTGCTTCCCTACTGGGCATTACCCTCTGTCATCGACTGAGGACACGAAAGGTCGTATACTTATCATTGAAAGTTAGCAGTACACCCCTTCTCTAGACAACAGCTTCTGCCCTGCAGAAACCACAGGAGTTCCATGTACTATGCTGCCCCTTTGCCAACAGCAGTACCAGAAACTTCACTGCCTTTATCACCACACTTAGTCCATCCAATAAGAGGAAGATGATGTTCTTCTACTTTACTCTCTTTTGCAGGAAGAACTAGAGAGAACAGGCTGTCCTCAGGACGTGCTTAGAGTTTTGATCTGCTTTCTCTGCTTCTATTTCTTATCAGCAGAGCAAAAAGGGGCTCTTTGAGTCAAAGCGTGAGCACCAACTCTTGCTGATTCATAGCCTGACATGAGGGAAATGTGGTCAACCCAAGAAAACAGGGCAACTGTTATGCAGATAACTTTGAACATCAAAACCCCTTGCCATTCCTATTTCTTACTCCAAGAACAGCTTTCCAGTAGGGGTGAAAGGAATCAGCTTCCCCCTACAATACTTCAAAGCCTATGATTCCAGCTCCAATGGCACCTGCAGCTGACCAACTGAGGCAATATGTCAAGTCTTCCCAATGCTAAGCTGCCTCCAACTTATATGCCCTCTGAGGAAGCTCTCAGTTTAGGGGGGCAAAGAGGAATATCAAGGACCAACTTTCCTCCAAAGAGAAAGATCATATAAACTGCTTCTATAAAATCACATTTAAATGTATTTAAAAAGAACATCCATGATATAAAGAGGAAGAAAAATCTATCCTGGTATAACTGCCTTGTGTCCCTTCATGGATTTGCAATAAACCTGTGAATTTTTCCGCTCCTGATTCCTGCCTTATTTCCCAGTTTTTGTTTTGTTTTCAGCACTTATTATTTAAGATATTTACATGGTGACTAGAGAGCAAACTACCAGAAACAAAATCAACCAAAGGCAATTGACTAACTTCCTGTAAACACTACGCATTCTGGCTGCATCATTTGTACCATAGCCTATAAGTAAAAAGGCAATCTCAACCCCTCTGATATTTTTTATTCCTGTCTTCAGTAAGATATAAGAACAAGAGAACCTGCTTTCATTATTCTTCTGCTTGAGGTCCCATAAACATATGCAATATCCATCTATCTTTAGGAAATGGCTGCTTCTACTTCTTTATTTCTGACTTTCTTTTACTTGTGCATGGCCCATGACTCCATTAATGTGACCACTGGTTTGTCTTGAATCCCTGCTTGAAGCCCTGAAAACATCTTTCCTCAAATTGCCAGGGCTTCTCAGATTTTATCATGTAGACAAACAGTGGCTTGATATTCTTGCCCAACCTGCTGCAGTTTCCCTCTGTGGGATTATTGTGGTGCTAAACAGATGGAAAGACAGAACAGGTAGTTTCCTTGTAGAGCTTTGCTTCTCATACCCAAAAGCAAGGTTATTCATTTGCAGCCTTAGCAATCTGAAACAGAAATTCAGCATACTTCAAATCACAAAGCAGCAAAGCCAGGTGAAAGGGAAAAAAGAGCAGGAGCAGCAATCTTGCACTTTCTTCCGGGCATGCTGTTGACATCAACAGCGTGGCCTCTGACGAGCCAGAGGGGAAAGGGCACAACATGAGGAAACAAGAAGTCCACTCAGTGGTTCAGTCTCCATCCAGCAATGCCTTTCCAGGAAACCCACAGAACCCCAAGGATAAGCACGCCACAAAGCAGACCAAAAGTCATACCCGCCCCACCCCCATGGCCCTTGCCACCTGGAGGTCAACAGGCCTGCAACTCTGTCACCCTTAGTTTGTCTAAGCATTTTAAATCTGATTCCCTACTTTGCATCCAGCCAGGCAGCAGGCAAATTCCAGGAAGCTGTGGTCAAGTGTACCAACAGAAATCCCCAAGGCAAGCAATGATGCCAAACACAGCACTCCTTCTGAGTGTCATGGGGACCATCCTCCTGGAACCCACCTCTGAGCCTCCGGTTGCACAAGCAGATGAAAGGGCAGTGCTGGAATGTGCTGGCATCCCCAAGGACTGGTACAGAGTGCCCCTACACAGAAAGGGCTACCAGGAACAGCAGTCCTGCTCTCTCCTCTGCCCAGTGTGGTTGGGAGCATGTTAGAGGCCAGCCTTGTGAATCCAACATTCAATGAATCTGAGATTTATCAAGGCTATAATAGCCAAAATGTTCAATTAAAGTGAAATAAGCCAGTTAATCAGCTTGAGAATAGCAAGGCACCAAATTAATTACTATTTTGATTAACATTTGTATAGCACTTTGTAGTCGATAAGGATCTTTTCACTTATAGTATCTCATTTATCCTTTGCAACACTTCTAAGATATAATAATGGTTATGCACACTTAAGGCACCAGAGCCCCAGCTAAAATGAAGCCCTAAACTCAATAATTAGTAAATGGCAAATCACAAACTAGAGCCCTGGTCTTTGAGCTCCAAGCTCATTATTTTTCCATGTGACCACAGTTCCCTTATGCAGGATGTTGCTACATCTATATAAAAGTTTCTAGAGTAGTCTACCCTATTTTACTCTCATACATCTCTGTAAGACAGGTACTGTATGACTGTGCTCATTTTATGGGTGAGAAATTTATATATAGAAGGATTAAGGGTTTTGCCCCAAATCCTTCAACAAATTAATGGCCATAATCCAGCTTACCTGAGGTCCCAACCCAACGATCTTAGGGGATCATGATAACAACCATTGAACTGTGACTCACTAACAGGGATGGGAAGTAAAACCAGGCCAGGACTGGAGTAAGGCCAAGTAGAGAGATCATTACCCATCTTTGGCACTAGTACACTAGACTTGGAGTGATGGTGTTGACATGGTGCCAGGTGATTTTTTCCATCTCTGGTGGTTCATGTGTGATATGGTTTGGATCTGTGTCCCCACCCAAATCTCATGTTGAATTGTAATCCCCAGTGTTGGAGGTGGGGCCTTATAGGAAGTGATTGGATTATGGGACAGATCCTTCCTGAATTGTTTTAGCACTATCTTCTCAGTGCTGTTCTTATAAGAGTGAGTGAGTTATCACAAGATCTGGTTGTTTAAAAGCGTGTAGCATCTCCTCCCTCCCTTGCTGTCTTGCGCCTGCTGTGTCCACATAAGGCATGCCTGCTTTCCTTTTGTATTCCACCATGAGTCAAAGCTCCCTGAGGCCTCCCTAGAAGCAGATTCTGTCATGCTTTCTGTACAACCTGGGGAACTGTGAGCGAATTAAACCTCCCTTCTTTATAAATTACCCAGTCTCAGGTATTTCTTTATAGCAGTGTGAGAACAGACTAATACAATGTGCTTCAGATTAAGCTTACTGGTCTTAATGCTCTACTGCTAGAAACTGTGACCTTGCCATGCCTTGTCCATGGTTCATATTTCACAACTTGCATCTTCTAGCCTACAGACTCAATTCCCCAAGGGGGCTTTGAGATTCTGCTTCCTGAGCCTGGGAGCTAGAGAGAGTGATGTATTGATTAAAAAGGACAGATGTCCAAGCCCTACCTGTTTCATGTATTGCCCACACCCAAAACAGCAACTACAAATCTAAAGAACTGATGAAAAATGTAATTCGGAAACTTTCTCTCCAGTTTTTATATGTATTCCAGTTTTACATATTTAGAATCAGGCTCCCCATGATCAGGAAAGGGAAAGTGCCTTCTCGGCACCAAGGAAAGTCCAACCCCCAAGGACACTGCAAAACAGCAACCAGTTGCTCCCATCCCCATATGACCCCAGGTTTGGATGGATGGAAGATGCAGGTGCAGGTTGAAAAAGGATCCTGCTCACCAGGGACTGGCTGAGAAGAAATCAACCATGCAGCATCTCACTTTTCTCTCCAGCCTGAGTTACTTCCCTTTCAACAGAACACCTGTTTCACCCCAGGCCAGATGGCAACAGCTCCGAGTCAGCGTCCTGTAGTACAAGCGGTCTAAGCACCAGGGACTTGGGCCTTGGGAAGAAAACGCACGTCTTTTTTCATTGGGCCTTCATGATATTTCATTTCTGCTGGATGATATTCCATCTGTTTAGTGGAAAAAAAGCTGGATGGTGGAGAATGACAGGATAATATGAAAAAGAGTTGAAGGGAAGCAAGAGATTAAACAGGGCAGGGAAAACTAGCTTCTATTTTAAGGGCTTTTAGACACCAAGAGCTCTCAGTTTTGAAAAACCACACCCACCTTACAGAACAACAAATGTTTTAAAATGCAGCCATGCCCAACATTAAAAGAAATTTATATATAGTGATGAAAGGAGACTTATGGGCTTTTAATTAAAGATTTATTATTTCTCATTTTGAAGGGTTTTTTGTTGTTGTTTGGTCAGTTTTTTCATGTTGTATTTTGGAGGCAATAGGATTTTTTCATGACTTAATCATCATTGTAAGCCTATGAAAATCCCTGGGTATTCCACACTGTGCTCATGGTGCCTGATGGATGCCAGGCCCTGGTTGAAAGAAAGCGAGTGAGCAACACAGACGTGGTGGCAGAAGCAGGTTAGGGTCCACAGGGGCCAAAGGCAGCAGCAACAGAGAGAACTGGGAGGTAGTGGCCTGGAGGTCTGACATCAGCCGCTATGTCACCCATAGAGAAAAAGCTCTAAAGTAGGTCACAGATTCAATACAATTCTCTGTATATCACAGCTAAGGAGTGCTAGAGCATTCGCCACTCCTGCATGTACATTTTCTCCCTTTCTAAATGCCTTCTCTTTCCTCCTTTCTATGCAATTGGGCTGAGGCCTCCTCCCACAGAGGAAAGCCCCCTGATTTGCTGGGAGACCTAAAACACGAAGGATGAGATTGCAAATCGACAAATCACTGTAACTGCATGATTCCTCGCCAGCCCGTTAGTAGGAAATGAGTTTACACTTCTTTTGTATTCCCTATTTATTATGACATAAGTTCCCATTATCCCAATTCCTGGAATCTAGGCCTAGATCAGCTTAGCAGTTTCCAAGAATGATCATTAATTTCTGCCTCAGAAGTCGCCAGCTTCCTCTACTGGAGCTCCTTTTGTCCAACACACTCCGTCCTTCCTAACCACATGCTAATGGGAGGCTTCTCTGCTGAACTCAACTGTCCTCGCCTGTGCCTGCTGCCTGTCCTCCCATTCTGGCCTCAGGGAGGGGAAAATGGTCCCTTTTGTCAGTCCTGAAACATGCACCAGGGCTCCTCAGTCCCCAGACATCAGCTGGTAACTTTTAACAAGATTTTATTGATGGTTAGGAGATAATAGAAGCAAAACCAAGTAACTTAATGATTCTTGCTAGAATTTATCAGTCCAAGAGTCTGCAGGCCTGCATATGACCTCAGAGGCCCTTCCCGGTCCAGCTCCCTATCTGGCCCCTGCCCTGTCTCCACACTAATCCCCATGCCTCAGAGTTCACTGCCCCTAGAAAGAAAATACCAACCTTTTTGTCCTCCAAATCCAAGCTGTCTTATTTTTATCCCAAAGTAGTCTTTTCCTAGGATATTGGGTTTTGAGTGTAGCCATTCCCTTGGAGTTGCTTAACTACCCAAGCATTTGATCTGACATCAAAGACTAGGCCAGAAACTCTGTAGGAATCTATAAGTTTGAGAATGTATTTTTCAAAGTGTGGTTTAATTAATCTGAGATAACAACCAAATGTAGGATACCAGTAATCCAGCCCAGCATGTCTTATACCAGCTTAGTCAAAATCTTGATCTTACCTCTAACATTAGACAAGAAGATCAATTCTATACATTGCCTTTGTCATACTCAAAGCCCTACTTCCAATTTCCTAGAAGCGACTGAATAACACACATGCTATGAAACATAAACGCATACACACATACATTCCTCCCCCCCTGCAAAAAATAAACATATTATCATTTCAAAAAATAAACATATTATAAAGATTGGAAATGCTTTACTGGTGTCAAGAGCTTTATCTGGGCCAGTTGATATACATTTCCAAATTTAAGAGGAAAACACACCTAAATTTGCAGAGACAAAATTCTTCCAGTTACTAAATAAAACATTTAACTAGATGCTAAAGTACCTAGTTTTAAGTTATATGAAAGCATTCAAGATTTTTCCTCAAAAATGGGGGAGAAAAGGTATTTGTCTTATATGTGTTTAAGTAAAGGAGCTAACTCTAGTGGCTTTTCCCATCAAAATGTTAGGTTTCTGCAAAAATAAATTACAATCTTAAATTTACAAACATCCATGTTTGTAAACTTTGGGATAGCATTTTTCTATCTTCCAAAGAAAAATATCTTGATGTCACCTTTCCACTGGAAACTTTATTGTTAAGAAGTAAGCCACTTAATCCAGTTCTGTTCTAGGTCTTAAGGGAAATTCTCTATTTGAACTCACTTTTCCACACCTCTTCATTAGGGAGGATGGCAGTGTCAAGAAGACTAAGATAAGGAGTAAATCCAGAAGAGAGGGACCCAGGAGATACCTTAATCTCGAAAGGCAAAAGGAATCCTCTCAACCATGTATGGTCCTGGAGCTATCTCAGTTATAGATTTCTGTAACTCACTATGCAGTAATTGCATCTGGTACAGTATTTGGCATACATACCTCCTAGGAACATGAAGAAATGGCTGATGAATGAGTTCACAGTTTGGGATCCTGGCCAAATGTACTCCTTCAGAGTCTCAGCTAATAAGTGAAGAGCATTAAAATAGGCATGGAGGAAGTAAACGTTTAACAACCAGCCCTTCACTGAAGTGGAGACTGCATTCCCACCTTAAATCAGTCTTGTACACACTACAGGAACTCACAAGCCACATGATCACTTGAAATCCAGTAGTATAGGTACCACCATTGCCTTAGGTACACAATACTTGGGTAGCCATGGAAGGCTATGTTTGTCACCATATATCAACTGGCCCAGATAAAGCTCTTGACACCAGTAAAGCATTTCCAATCATTAGTATTTCCAAGCTATTTCTGTCATCTTGTACATCTGGTTACTATTCAAGGGTAAAATAAAACAAAAAAAAAAAACAACGTCAGAAGATTTTTCTTGTGAAGTTTCCATACAAGGAAATGATTCTTTGGGTGTCTACAGTAGCATCCTGAAAAGCATGCCAATTGAATATTTTAAATAAGATCTTTTGTTGCAAGATGCTTTTATCTGCAAGAACAGTAAGTAGCTGCCAGCTCATGGAGAGTCTTTAACCAGTCCCCCTCAGTTTTCATCTTGCCACCAGATTACAAGTTTGAAATAGTGAATGGAAGAAATTATCATGCAAAAAATCCCACTTCGAGGCAGCAAAAGACCTAAGAAGATCCTCCTTTCAACCCTTCGGTGTATAGACTGTGAATTCAGGTTGTTAATTTTCTTTACATGCTTGGGATTTTAGTTTGCAGATTCTCCTTGAGTGAAAAGTTCTCTTTGTCTCTGTGTTTACCTTCCTTCCTCCTATAGAGCAGTTTTGCAGTGACCTGGACTTCCTAGACTAGAACAAAGAGACTTGGAAACGAGGCTTTAAAGCCCTTGTCTCTCAATGACATTGGATATATCACACATCTAAGTGGAGCATATTGGCTCAAGGCAATGTATGTTTGCCTTATACGTGTCCTTCCATCTCCCATTCTCTAGGCATGTAATAATTAGCATAAGGAGTGGCTGGTAACAGCTTCTGTTAGCGGACAAACAGCTTTAGCCCCTTAGAGCATTTTGCAAATCTCACCCATTGATATGTTTACGTTATTTTAAAACATGGCTAGATATTTCTAGTTTACCTATGATTTGATGTGTTTGGAGTACACACGGGGATGGGGGTGGCGGTGGTTTTTAGTTTGCTGGGGCTGCCACAACAAGGTACCACAGGCCAGGTGAATTAAACAACAAAAAAATTTTTTTTCCCAGTCCTGGAGGCTACAAGTCTAAGATCAAGGTTGTCAAGGTTGGTTTCTTCTGCAGCATCTCTCCTGGGCTTGCAGATGGCTGTCTTCTTCCCGTGGCCTTCCCTCTGTACCTATGTGTGTCCAGATTTTCTCTTCTTCTAAGGAAGCCAGCAACACTGAATTAGGGCTCACCTCTATGAGCTCATTTTCATTTAATTACTTCCTTAAAGACCCTCTTTCCAAGTACAATCACATTTTGATGTATTAGGAACTAGGATTTCAACATATGAATTTTGGGGTCACAATTTAGAGCATAACAGGAGACAGAAGGAAGGATTAAATTGTGAACTTAGATGGCCTTCTCTACCAGTCTTTCTGGCAGGAGGTTTCACACCATCCCCTAACTCCGGAGGGTAGGGGCCTCTCAGTGAAGTGGCTTGCCTCTACACACAGCTCAGGTGTCCTCCCGCAGTGTCACACATGTCCTTGGAGATGCAGTCACTCCAGTGATGCTGGCATAGGGCTTTGTGAGAAAATGTTGCCAACAGTCTTTCTGTCTGTTCAGGTTCCATTGTAACCAAAGTCTAATCACCTCTAATGTGGGGGAGCCACAGAGCATGGGCTGAGATGGCTACCAATGCTGTGTTCATCCATCAACACTCGGAATGAAGCACCACACCTAGACTGGGTTATACATTCTCCACTTGTTAGTCATTTGAGATTGTTGCCACTAAAATCCCACATAACAAGGCCGCCTGTCACAACTTACGAGTTTTAGTCTGGTCATGTCTTAATAACACATTCTCAAAGTGGTCCAGGATCTGATCTCAGTATTTTTGAATCTGAGCTGAGGCTTCTATTTCTGAAGCAACTGACCTTGTCTACAGCACTCTGCCTGCGTGCTAGGAATACCATTTACATTAGCAACTATTATTTTCATTTCTGCAAGACATGGAAATGTCAAAGTTGCATAGCAGATCATAGCTTGAGATATTCATCTGGCCGTCCTTGTGCATATTCCTCCTCCTCTTTCATTCAGGGGCCCTCAGAAGAGAGCATTCCTCCTCTACAAAAGCCAAAACAGATTTCCAAAGAAACTGCTGCCCCAAGTGCAAGGTGAAGAGTCTTTAATTCCTGCTTACAAAGTCAGTTTCCCTGTCCCAGAGACTAGATAAAGCTAGGGAAGGGTGGAGGTGAGGCAGAGTTATGACCCGAAAGGGAGACAAGCATACAGGAAGGAAGAGGGCTCCTGAAGGTCAGGGGTGAGGGAACAAACTCTTCTGCCACAAGAAGGAGGGAATGAAGAGCAGTAGAAGCTGATCTCCAATGAAGCCCACTGACAACTCACCATCTGTGGACAGGCCACTCTTCAGGGGTCCTAGACACAGGTACACCGTAGGACAAGAGAGTGAAAGGCTTAAATACCTTATGTAGGAATGGAGGATTGAGAGACAAATTTCACTCCAACAAGAAGGAAAAGAATAAGACTGGTTAGTGATTTCTCAACAGGCAGGCTACTATTAAAGTCAATCCCACTGTTACATTTGGATCTGTCATGAGATACTACTGAAAATTTTGTTTTTGATGTCCCGTGCAAGGTACGTCAGGTCTGGGATTTTATTTTACCTTATCTATAATCTGACGGTTAGCAGGTTACTCTTTCCTTGATGCTAGAAGACACCAAAAACCTAGGTTGGAAACAGTAGGCCTTGTTACCTGCGGCACAGCAAACAGCACGATGGTGTTAGCTCCTCTTACGCTCAGGTCATACAGTGGTGACATAGAGGGCAGTAAGCTGAGTTACAGGAAGGAACACTGGTATGGACATCATTGTGACCCCAAAATTTATATGTTCCAGTCTTAACCCCGAAGTGCCTCAGAATGTGGCTGCATTTGGAAACAGGGTCTTTAGGGAGGTAATGGAGTTAAATCAGTCATTAGGGTGGCCCTAATCCAGTGTGACTGGTGTCTTTCTAAGAAGAGGAAATCTGGACACAAACAGGTACAAAGGGAAGGCATGTAAAGACTTGGAGAAGAGCCATCTGCAAGCCTCAGAAGATACCAACCCTGCTGATACCTTCATCTTGGACTTCTAGCCTCCAGGGCTATGAGAAAACAAATTTCTGTTGTGGAAATCACCAAGTCTCTGGTACATTGTTGTGGTGGCCCTAGCAAATGAATACAAATGCTAAATGTAGAGAATCTGCTGCTTCTATAGCAGCTGGCTCTTTGTCACAGAGGGAGACATTACCCCATCTCGTAAGGACACTGGCTGTAAACACAACCTTGAGAAACAGCTCAGGTAGAGTGTGACCAATTTACCAGCATTGTTTTATTTTTTTTAGTCATGACCAGAAATCCTGTGAGGTCGGTTAGGACAGATTTTACAACTTCCATTTTTCAAATGAAAGGAAGATGTAGAGAGTTCAATGTGTTTTGGCCTATGTCACATAATTATGGAATGGCAGAGTTGGAATTGATCCAGTATCTTTCTGGTACACTCTTATTGCCCTAGAGAGCCTCTTCCAAATACAAAATATTAGGCTAGACTATGAACCTCAGGTTCTTAATAGAATGAAAATAATTTTAACTAGGAAATAAGGTCTCCAGTTTTCATTGATGGAATTATATTTTACTCCCTAAACATTAAATCTGTAGACCGTGAATCATTGCATTTAGACGAGTCTCCACTGCCCATCTCCTCACTCTGGAGCACAGAGCACTATAAACATAGGCTCAGCACTCCACAGTCAGACTTCCAATCTCAGAAAGTAAAGAGAAAATGCAAATAACTGCAAGTGCCTCTAAAACCCAAGTTTCACTGGTACTTTTTAATACATATAAAACACAAGTTTTGTAGGTAACATACACGCAAGCAGTTCTCATCATTATAATTCATGCATCTGATACATTGAAATGAGGTTTGGCAGTTATTTTGTGGTCATGAAGAAAAAATCAGCCTCATTTAAAATAAATCATCAAAATTTCACAACCGTGTACAAAAGTAAGTGAGACTTTGCTTTTCTATGTCTACTAACCACAGGAATGAGAAATAAGACATTCTATTAAAGCCTTAGAGCTACAACCATATAAAGTCATGAATACACCAGAACTGTGCAAAATTCAGAGAAAATAGAAGTTTGCATCATTTGTCAACAATAGTACAATCAGCTCAAATAAGGTTTTAAGTTATTATAGTCTTTCCTAATGGGAGAAAGTCACAGTTGAAATTACAGGGGAAATGACCAAAGTTGCATCTAATGAATTTCTGCTCCTCTGAACACGTCTTATAAACACATAAACTATGATTTTGCTCTCCATAGCCACCAGCCAGGAGACCCAGCCGTGCAGAACCAGCTCTCCTGCTCCCTGCCACCTGTGATACCCTCCATGCCTACTGCATGTTTCCAAGATTCATGGGCACAGGAGTCACCTGGGCCAGAGCTTCAGGATGCCGTGGAAGCACTTGGTCTGCTCCTCTGAATTGCTCTAGTTCGTGTGCGCATGCCAGTCTCCTTACAAGGCGAGGATAACTTCATTGTTTGGATGTCCTGGTTCAGTCATTAGAACAAACATTTACAGAGAGTTCACTTCATGTTCAACATTGTACTTGACTTAGGGACACAATGGTGGAAAAGACAGATGTGCCTTCCCTCATAGGGTTTACAGTCTAGTGTAAGAAGTAGACATTAATCACCAATCACACAAATAAATGTGTCATTGCCAACTTAGGTATGCATTGGGAAAGATGGGATTGTGTTGCTGGGAGCTATGAAAGAGTGGAGCCTGGCCACATTCAGAGGACTCAGACAAGGCCTCCCTAAGGAGGTGACATCTGTATAAATTCTGGAGGAGAAACAGGCAAAGAGATAAGGACAGCTCAGCACTTCTAGAGGAGGGAATACAAGTCTGAATCTGGGACCCCAGAGAGAACGCTGATGCTGGCCAAGTAGGACAAACAGTAGGCCCTGAACTACTGGAAATGAGGCAGCACAGCAGGGTGGGGGCTGAGGGGGAAACGGGGAGGGCAGGTAAACACAGTATGAGGTTGAGGAGGGCAGCCTCCACCTCCAGCAGTGCCAGGCCTCAGGCCAGCATTGCTCCCATAAATAAATAATGGGGGCTGGGCACAGTGGTGCACACCTGTAATACCAGCAATTTGGGAGGCCAAGGCAGGCAGATCACAAGGTCAGGCGTTCAAGACTAGCGTGGCCAAGATGGTTAAACCACATCTCTACTAAAAATACAAACATTAGCTGGGCGTGGTGGCGTGCACCTGTAGTCCCAGCTACTTGGGAGGCTGAGGCAGGAGAACTGCTTGAACCCAGGAGGTGGAGGTTGCCGTGAGCCAAGATCACACCACTATACTCCAGCCTGGTGACAGAGCGAGACTCTGTCTCAAAAAAATAAATAAATAAATAATGGGGATGGGGGAGCTGGTAAACTCTGTTCCTATTAGGCAACAAAAAAGTTCCACAGGACCCTAAACAGTTATTGCAAGAGCCATGTTTATCCTGCTGCCCCTTTAAGCACTCCCTTCCAAGTTCCCAGGGCTGTGTTTCTTCTTCTCCACAGCCTTCTGCCCCTTCAGCCTCCTCTGCTGCTCAGACCTGCTCCTTCGGCCTTATTGCCTGCTTGTGCCCTTCAGTTCCTGCAGTGAGGTATCAGAGAGGAAAATGCCATTACAGTATCTGACGTCAGTCACAAACTCTGAGGGGGTGAATGGCTAATAGGTATCCTTCCCAGAAATTGTGTACTCTTTAAAGAGCTACCAACTCTAATGAATTCCCTGAAGGAGGGCTACATGTTTGAGGAGAGGAAGCTTCCACATATTTGAAGAACTGGGACCAGACAATTTTTATTGACTCTGGGGAAGATGACCTCCCTCAATTTCAAATTAATAAACTAGAGGCTTCAGGAAGCAAAGGGCAGGATGGGGAGAGAGGGGTCCAAAAGTCATTTCCCAGGAGTGGTTTCCTGGCGTCTCCTCCAGTGATGGAGTCCAGATGGAGAGCAGCAGAAAAACCCCTGTGGCCCCTAATGAATGGGTCCAAAGATCCCTTCTGAAGCCAGCCACTTAGAAGTGCTAAAAAGAAACAGGGGCCCGGTGCAGTGGCTCACACCTGTAATCCCAGCACTTTGGGAGGCTGAGGAGGGTGGATCACAAGGTTAGAAGTTCAAGACCAGCCTTGCCAATATGGTGAAACCCCATTTCTACTAAAATTACAAAAATTAGCTGGGTGTGGTGGCATACATTTGTAATTTCAGCTACTCAGGAATCTGAGGCAGAAGAATCACTTGATACCTGAAGGTGGAGGTTGCAGTGAGCTGAGATCGTGCCACCACACTCCAGCCTGGGTGACAGAGCAACACTCTGTGTCAACAGGAAAGAAAAAAGAAAAGAAAAGAAGAGGAGAGGAGAGGAGAGGAGGGGAGGGGAGGGGAGGGGAAAAAGAAAGAAAGAAGAAAGGAAAGAAAGAAAGAAAGAAAGAAAAGGAAACAGGAGGCTGGGCATGGTGGCTCAAGCCTGTAATCCTAGCACTTTGGGAGGTCAAGGCAGGTGGATCACCTGAGGTTAGGAGGTCAAGACCAGCCTGGCCAACGTGGCAAAACACATCTCTTCTAAAAATACAAAAATTAGCTGAGCATGGTGGTGCATGCCTGTAATCCCAGCTACTTGGGAGGCTGAGGAAAGAGAATCTCTTGAACGTGGGAGGGGGAGGTTGCAGTGAGCTGAGATCACATCATTGCGCTCCAGCCTGCACATCGGGAGCAAGTCTCCATCTCAAAAAAAAAAAAAGAAAGAAAGGAAAAGAAACAGGAAACACCACCTCTTCTCAGAGTGGGTTCTCACACCTTGAAAACTTTTCCCTCTGTGCTGGTAGTAAGTAACACAATGAGTATATTAAGGAAAAAAAAAAAAAAAGGTGTGTATGTGTGCAGATGTATTCCTGAGCTGTTAAGTCCTTAGAAAATCAGTATGATTCCAAAGCATTTTATCTAATAAGTATCATGTACCAACACTATTCTTAGTAAAAATCTTATTTGATCCTCCAATAATTCCATGAGATAGGCACTGTTATTATCTCCCATTTTAGAGGAGAAATTGAGGCACAGAAATGTTCAGTAAGTTCTCCCAGGAATAAAGTAATTTTATGGCTACATATCTAAAGAAAGATTTTTGTCTTTCTTTCTAAAAGTTCAAAAATAGGCCAGATGTGGTGGCCCACACCTGTAATCCCAGCACTCTGGGAAGCCAAAGCAGGCAATTGCTTGAGCTCAGGAGTTTGAGACCAGCCTGGGTAACATGACAAAACCCCATGTCTTCAAAAAACACAAAAATTAGCCTGGTGTGGTGGCATGTCTGTAGTCCCAGCTACTTGGGAGACTAACGTGGGAGGATCACTTGAGCTTGGGAGGGAGAGGCCACAGTGAGCTGTGATCACACCACTGCACTCCAGCCTGGGTGACAAAGCAGGACCCTGTCTTAAAAAAAGATTTTTTTTTAAGTTCTAAAATATATGTGATACTTTTTACATGACTGCCTATTTTGCATAAAATCAGGTAGAATTCAGGAGATATATTATTAATCCAAACTTATATAATATTTTGTTTTTGTTTTTGTTTTGAGATGGAGTTTTTCTCTGTTGCCCAGGCTGGAGTGCAGTGGCGCAATCTCGGCTCACTGCAACCTTTACCTCTCTGGCTCAAAGCAACCTCTGCCTCTCCAGCTTAAATGATTCTCCTTCCTCAGCCTCCCTAGTAGCTGGGATTACAGTTGCCAACGACCATGTCTGGTTAATTTTTGTATTTTTAGTAGAGGTGAGTTTTCATCATGTTGGCCAGGCTGGTCTTAAACTCCTTACCTCAACTGATCCACCCACCTTGGCCTCCTAAAGTGCTGGGATTACAGGTGTGGGCCACCATGCCCAGCCAAACTTACATAATACTTTGAAACCATCAAATAAATATATATTTTTTTTAAATATTAGCTAGAATTTTTTAGAAAGAAGTGATTGGTATTAATGTTTTGAGCTTTCGAATAACACATAGACTGCCATTTAGCTCAGGGTCGGCCCGAACCTAGCAGAACTTAATATTCACAGCGTTGGAGTGATGATCTATTAGAGGCTACATTAGTTTTCTAGGGCTGCCACAGTCAAGTACCACAGACTGGTGGCTTAAACAACATAATTGCATTTTTCTCACAGAACTGGAGGCTAGAAATCAAAGGTCAAGGATGGCAGGATTGGTTGCTTCTAAGGCCTCTCTCCTTGGCTTACAGGTGGCCATCTCTGTTCTGCGTCTTCACACAGTCTTCCCTCTGTTCATCTACCCATCTGTGTCTAGATATTCTCTTCTTATAGGAACATCATTCACATTGGATTAGGGCTTGGCCTAATGACCGCATTTTAATTTAATAGCCCCTTGAAGGACCCCATCTTCAAAGATAGTCACGTTCAACATATGCATTTTGAGGGGACACAGTACACCCCATAACAGAAACAATGGGCTATGAATTAAGAAAAAACCACTAAGACAGACAGGAATGTGCCAAAGGATCTAGGAAACCTGGGTTGGAGATGTGATCCCTTTCTGAAGGGACTGAGCCCACAGGATAAGAGAGAATTCTTTGAATAGTAGCCCAACTTTGCCGCTCTCCAAACGGGAAAAATGCTTCATCGCTGCAGTTAGCATAAACTCAAGAGGATAAAATTTGGCTGACACTCATGCCTCCTTCCCCTAATTGTGACCTTAGATTGTTATTTGATCCTCTTAAATTAGGTGAGAGTTTGAACAGGAACATATATGAAGTAGATTTGACGCTGGAAATTAATGAGCCCAATTCTGCCTCTCAGCCTTTTGAAGGATCTGGCTTAATTATGTGAGCAGGAGCCAATTCCAGTGATATCTCCTGAACTGTTAATACATTTACCTTCAGAAAAAAATACAGCATACAAAAGTGCAGTAAAGATTAATCCTGAAGGTCAGAAATCTATGGGTTTTTTGCTTTTTAATAACTTTTAATTTTAATTTTTGGTGCTCGGTTTTCCTTTTCTTAAAAATTTGCCAATTTACATTACATGAAATGTGTTTTATTTTATAATTAAGGAAACTTCTAAACAATTAACATACACTTCTAAAAGTCCCTTTTTTGGGAAAAAAAAGTTTTTAGCTATTGTGTTTTTAATTTGTCCAGTAAGTTTTACTTTACATAATTAAATATGAATGATCCTAAACAGGGTACAAAGCAGTTTTGAAGAGGGAATCACATATTTTCATTATAACATCAGAGGAGTGTCTATAAAGGGAATAATTTGGGAGCCACAAGCAACATGGGCTTCTTTTTACAAATGCTCCTCCTCTTGGAAATTGCAAAGAAACTCGTTAGAAAGAGGAAGCCATCCTAACAAATATAATCAGCATGAGACAGGAACCAAAACCCAAGGTCATCTTATCTAGGAAATTCGAGATTTAAAGATCCAACTTGGTAGTTTTCGACACAATGGGGGACAAAAGTTTGCTCTACATGGATATATCTGAGAAAGACTCATTATCCCAACATATGAAGAGCTCCTGAAATCTATGAAAAGATAACCCAGCAAAAAGTGAATTAATATCCTGAGGAATCATTTCCCAAAAAGAAAATATACAAATGGACAAAAAACACATTAAAACATAGTTAATTAACATCATTAATTATCAGGTAAATACAAACATAAACTACAATAATTTATCATTTCACTCCCACTGGCATAGCTAAAATTTAAAAGGCTGATGACACCTCCTTGCCAAGGATGTGGGGTAACTAGTGCTCTGAGATATTGATGGTATAAAATGTGAACAAGCTCTTTAAAAAACAGTTCTGCAGTTTCTTGCTAAACCAAATATGCATCTGCCTTATGAAGATTATATATTATTATAATTCAAATACATCAATTACAATCCTAGGTATGTACCCAGAAGAGATTAACATTTTCATCCATAAAAGACTTATACGATAATGTTTATAGCAGTTTTATTAAATAGTTACAAACTGGAAACAACTCAAATATCCAACAACAGGAAAATGGAAATTGTGGTCCATTCAGACAGTGCAATACTACTCAGAATATTAAAGAATGAACTACTGCTGCACAGGACAATTTGGATGTCTTAAAAATAGTGCACAGTTCAAAAGAAGCCATTTACAGAACAGTGTATTCTGTTTGATTCCATTTATATAGAGCTCCAGAACTGCCAAAGCTAAACTTTGCAGAGAAGAAATCTGAACAGCAGTTCCTAAGGGGTGAGGTTTGACTCGAAGAAGTCAAGGAAACTTTCTGGGGTGGTGGATATGCAGGTGTAGAATTCTTACCAAAATTCATTGAATTGGACAGCTAAGTTCTGTTAGTTCAATGGTATGTAAGTTTTACTTCCACAAGTATTACAGATGGTTGTTATACAAACTAGTTTCCAGTATTTCATACATACTGCATTCCACAGTGTTCATTTGTGACTTGCCTGACTTGCCCACTGACTGCTGACGTGTCCCCTGCACATGGTGACACAACCTTTCCAGGGAGGTCAAGCATACCGGTGAGCCTTTCTTGTTTGTCAGCCCTCACAGAACGTGGCGTGTCACAAAGAGATTAAAGTCTACAAGACTCTCTTTCAGAGCCATTAGGTCTGAGTGCTCTTAGTAAGAGGAAATGTGGTAAAGTGGAAAGAGCACAGGCCATGGAGCCACCCAGCCTGCAGCTGAAGTCCCAGCTCAACCATTCACCAGCTTCGAACGGGTGACCAGCTTTGAGCAGGTTATTTAATGTCTCAGAGCATTTTTTACTTTATTTGTAGAACTAATTATTGTGAGGACTAGAGATCATGTTAATAATGTATCTAGATAAAGGCCTTGTACATAGTAGGCCCTCAGTAATGTATAGCTAACGCTGGCCAATCAGCTCCCTGAGAGCAGAGGACCTTGACCTTGATGGCTTAACACATGGTATGGGCTTAATAAATATTCATAAATAAATAAACAGCCTGTGAAATTTCTATTTTTTTTTCCATCCTATGAGAAAACACCAAGGAGTATAACCAAGAAGCAGCAGGATAGGTAATAAATAGGAAGTATTTTTGCCAATATATTTTTCTATTCAGCATACATCCAGTGTTTTATCCAAACCTGTGCTGTCAGATATATTTCATAATTCAGCATGTTTCTGATATTGTAAATGTAATAAGGTACATACACCATATATCTATAACCCACCTAGTAGACTGGGGTAGTCCCCATATCAAACACATTAACATTTCCATAGCAAGACTTATAAATATTCACATTAAATGGAATAAAGACAAAAATATTCTCAACACTTCAGGTTAGTACTGCCACCAAATAAATTACTTTAAAAAATTGAAAAATAACCATTATTTGACATCAAAGCTGTTGGGATTGCAGAATTGCTGGAGAATCTATACTAGCTAACATTCACATAGCACCTACAATGCACCAGGCACTCTGGCCTAAGCAATCTGTATATATTAACTCGTTTACTCTTCATAACAACCCAATGAGTTAGGTACTATTAGTATTATTTCCACTTTATAGGAAAGGGAATTGAGACACAGACAGGATAAGCAGTTTGCCCAGTCACACACTTAACCCATAGTCAGTACCTTTAATCATTCTTCTCTACTGCCTCCATCTCCCCTTTCACTGGTATCTGCAATGTTGGGCTTTGAGGAAGGATTTACCCTTACTCTTGACGCTTGCCCCCGCTTCTCAAAATTAAAAATAACTGAGAATTACTAGCACTGATCTTTTTATCCTTTCTTATGTTTCTTCTACTTGAAAAACTGAAGCTTGCTGGAAGGAGTGACTTTAAAGATCTGGCATCCTTAGATTCAAAAAAGTTTTCATTTTCCCGAGAATTAAACTAATTAAACTGCAAACAGGAGACCCAGATGGGCTTATGAAGGTGGGATGGGGGAGGAAAAAAAAGCCCACAAACTTTTCAAACAGATTACTAAGAGAAGGCCATGTTCAGAAAACATTTAGCCAGAAGTGGGCCTTGAAGAAGAAAAGCCAGAAGCCTACAAAGCAGAATAACACTCTTTCAGCAACCACCAGGTCATTAAAACATACATTCAAATTTATGGGCAATCCAGCCACCTTATCAAAGGAAAACAATATAAAAGCTCACAGCTCTGAGGGGGAAACAGGGGAACTTACTCCAGAGGACGGGAAAGCACGTGCATCAATCACGTCGCTGGCCCGGTGTTAACAACTTCTAAACAGGGAAGGTGAAAGAACATTTGTTCACCAAAAGGTCACTTTCTGAATTCAAGGGGGAAGGGTTAGGAGCACATGTTGGAAAGTTTGGCTCAGTATGCGTGTTATTTTACCCTCAGGCCCAGTTTGCCTACAAAACGAGGTTGGTGGTGCTGAGCAATTAGTCTGGCAGCTAATCAGTGTCATTGTGCTGAAACCTTTCAGGAAACCATCCCAACTTAAAGGAACGAGGCTTCCACATGAGGTCTGCTTCTCACGGAAAATACCAACCAAACACTAAGAAAACACCCTTGGGAATACCCACTTCCCCGCAAGCAGTTCATATTTACCGAGAGTCTATAAGGTACTTAACCCTGCAATCTGTGTCTGGGACCCCTTGTTAAAAGAAACCCAGTTTCCTCCCTACAAATGGTTTAAAATCTAATTGGGGAAATATAAAAACATAATAATGTTAGGGATGGAAAATATATACGAATGTGAGAGTTGGCAAAATGTTTTTCTTTCTCTGTTTTATACACAACTCAAATTACAATCTTCTTTCCAACCTCACTGAACTCTCAGAAAGTAATTGAATCCACTTAAGTCGAATATTTCCAAACAGTAATGTTTGTCTAAAGCAATTTTTCTACTCCTCACATTACCTCAACACAGAATGGAGAACAATTCGTATATATGGGGCAGAGCAAACAAAATCCCAGGTCTTGCTCAACAAGTGTTTGTGGAATTAAATTGAAATCCTGCCTGATTTTGCCTAACCTAGAGGGTTTTGTTCACGAATCTGACTGGGAATGATTCACTAACCACCAGTCACTTGCGCTTATGTATTTCAGAGAAACAATCTCCTCAACACAACATGCACTCCTTCCTGTGGGAAAGCTTTGGACTGCACGGCCAGAACTTCCTAAGTAATCCTTTTATGTTCACAAAATGCTAATCTGCTACTGTTTAAATTAATATGTTCTTAGTATTGGCCTGCTCCTAAATATAAAAGCCACTCCAAAATTATGTGTTGTCTCAGATACATGTTTTGAGGCAGAGGGTGGGAAAGCAGTAAAGCATGCAGAGACACAAACTGGTTAAGAAAATAAACTCAAGTTGAGCAGAAGAGGAAGGGGCTGCCAGTCCCCACCCCTAACTCTGCCTGATGCCACAGAGGCAATTTCCACTTTTAGAAGGTGCTCTTAACGTTTTAGGCTAACAGCAGTAAAGAAGGTCTTCTTCTCTTGCTCTGAGGTGACCCGCCCCCTTCTTGTTTTACATGCAAAGCCAACCAAGTATGAATAGACTGATATAAAATACCGGCCTGTGAACTTCATATTCACACAATGTGGTAAGGCCCTTATTCAGTACAAATAAGCAATTTAAAAATAGCAAATGTATATTTAGTCTTCACAAACTATAACAAAATTCTTATCACATCTAAGCCGGAGTCAGTCGAATAGGAGCTGGAGTCAGTCAAACTTTTAAGGGGGGAGTAAAAAATTGTTCAAGATCACATCCTATGTACAGTAAAAAAAAAAATAAGAGAAAGAATCTAATTCCTCTCATCTCCCTGTTCATCCTTTTCAGAGCCCTCTTTACTTGGATTCCTCCACTTTTTTAAATTAATGACTATTTGCTATGGTTTGGATGTTGATCCCCAATGTTGGAGGTGGGGCCTGATGAGAGGTGTTTGGGTCTTGAGGATGGATTCCTCATGAAGAGATTAATGCACCCCTGGGGTTGGGGGCACAGAGTGAGTTCTCACTCTACTAGTATTCACAAGAGTTTCCCCAAGTACTGGTTGTTAGAAGGTGCTATGAGCCTAGCACCTTCCCAGTCTCTTGCCTCCGCTCTCATCATGTGACCTCTGCACATGTTGGTTCACCTTTGCCTTCCACCATGAGTGGAAGCTTCCTGTGGTCCTCATTAGAAACAGATGTTGGTGCCATGCTTTTTGCACAGCCTGCAGAACCATGAGTACAATAAACCTCTTTTCTTTATAAATTGCTCAGGCTCAGCTATTTTTTACAGCAACACAAACAGACTAAGACACCATTATAATACAACACATTTTTTACAGGGAGCCTATTATATGTCTGTTGGACAATAGAGGTGCTATGTGAACAAAACAGAAGTGGCTGCTTCCTTTTGAAGCTTAGAGTCTTAGTGAGAACTTTAAACAGTCTTTAAACAGAGAAGTTCATGCTCTCTGAGGCCTATTACAGCAACCAAAAATAACCGGCAGAGGCTCACAACCCATCCCTTTAAGAAAAAGAAAGTTAAAGTGGATTATTTTTCCAATAAAAGGAAGTACCCTATTCATCTGAGTATCAAAGTGGTTTCCAAAAAACAAATAGCAACGGGTCACAACAGAGGCAGTATGCCAAAAGCAGTGCTCTGGTAACAACAGCAGACAACTAAATTGTCATCTATGTGAATGGTATTAGGGTGAAATACTTAAAATATAAATCACTGTATCTGAGAAGAGCTGCTGAATTGTGGCCTTGTAAGACAAAACCTTTTAGAAATGAAAGAGACCAAGACCATTCGTTTAAGATCAATATATACTATTTTATACCATGTTCTAGCAAGTTTGGTTACCTAGCATCGCTTTCTAATATTTTTACAGTATGGACAATAGAGACAATGATTATGAATATACATCATTTATATTTTTATAAGTATAAAGAAAAGGCTGCTAACAAAGGCAACCACCTGACAGCTCTGGCCATCCTGGTCCCTCCTAGGGATTAGGGATCAGTATCAACTCCCACATCTAATGTACATGCTTCCCACAGTGCCTATGCTGCCTGTTTCTTTTACTACAGCCAGAAAGTTATGGGGAGATCACTGTTTTCCTCATTCAACAACACAGACAAGTTGCTTCATTGTATTAAAATGTGTAAACACCCTAGTTCCACCGGCATCAAGTGGGTGGACGCCAGTGATGAACATCCTCACACGCACAGGGCAGCCCCTGCTTTTTTTATGACATCTGGGTTAGATGCCTCTCTCTCCCTACAGGGATTTTTCCCAGCTTATCACTATGCTTTAATTTTAATTTTAATTTTAATTAATTCAAAGCAGGCTCAGTTTATTATAAGATCACAAACCAATGGAGGAAAATGCTGCTACAGAAATATTTGCCTGAATATTCAATGAATGGATTCAGCATGACCTGGCATGCTTCTTGTCACCTAAGTTTCCTAGTAGACTCTACAAAACCCAAAGAAAGAAAGAATACAGGAGTAAGGAAAAAAAGAAAAGGAACAGGAAGATAAGGGCAGAGATTAACTCTACAGTATAAGAGTAGGAGATTGAACTATTTTCAAAATAGGACAGGGACAACCATCTTCATTACAAGGAGGCTACAAACCATCCCAGCATCACAGCTGTCTCACCAGTAATTCACCAGCACTCCTTCAGCTCCACCAAAATGCCCGTCTTCCCCCTTCCCACCTTGAGGCCTTGCACATGCTATTCACTCTACATGGAATATTCTCACTCTTTTCTCACCTCCACCAGTGGTTCTTTTTCTGGGTGATTTTGTCCCCTGGAGGACATTTAATCATGTCTGGAGGTTTGTAAAGGTTGTCACAGCTGGAAGGGGTTGCTTCCTGACTAGCATCTAGTTGGCAGAGACCAAGGATTCTGCTAAACATCATATAATGCACAGGAGAATCCCCTTACGACGAAGAATTATCTGGTTCAAAAGTCAGTCCTGTGGAGGCTGAGAAACCCTGCCCTCCCTCCTTGGCTTCAATGGCAATTACTCAGAAGCTTTCCATGACTCCTCTGGGATGGGTTCTCACCACAGCCTGGGCTTTTCTTTAGTGCATGTGTCACAAATGTAATGAAAACTCATCATTTGTTGTTATATCTGTTCACTGCTACACTGGGAGCCCCAGGAGGACCAAGCTCATACCTGCCTTGCTTATCTCTGTATATTCAGGGCTTAGCACAGGGTATCACATTTGTTAGATGAAAGAAAAGGCTTTAGGGATCCCCAGTGGAGCACAGCCTTCAAAACAATTCAAAAGCCACGCTCAGGACCAGTCTCAACTCTTGTGCTTATACCTCATTTTTCATTAAAAATGGTCCTTCCCAGCATGACTTCACTAGATTGCCCTCCAAATGCCTTTGGCTGTTTTCAAGATACAATTCCACCCCAAAGAACAAAGAGTTTCCACATGAAGAGCATTCAAGAGAATGGGAGGCAGGCCTGTAAACAATATATCAAGCATTAGAGAGCACAGCTTCCCAAGATGACCACTTCTAAAGGGGCAATACTCACTTGGCTGTACAAGCTTTAACGTACTTGTTTATGCTGGGCGCAGTGGCTCAGCCTGTAATCCCAGCTCTTTGGGAGGCTGAGATGGGTAGATCACCTAAGGTCAGGAGTGTCAGAGCAGCCTGGCCAACATGGTGAAACCCCATCTCTACTAAAAATACAAAAATTGGCTGGGCATGGTCGCAGGTGCCTGTAATCCCAGCTACACCAGAAACTGAGGCAAGAGAATCGCTTGAACCCAGAAGGTGGAGGTTGCAGTGAGCTGAGACGGTGCCATTGCACTCCAGCCTGGGCAACAAGAGCGAAACTCAGTTTCAAAAAAAAAAAAAATGTGTTTAGATGTCAGTTGTATAGTTGATAGTCATAACACCATTCTTTGTGCTTATCCCAAAAAAGTGCACACAAATAGAATGCCAGGCAATTTTGTGAATGAAGAGAATAAGAAGCAAAAGGGTATGAAATAAAGAGAACAATTCAAAGGCACTGAAAACCACATAAAGTCTGGATATCGGGTACAGCAGTGTTTAAACCCTGGCTCTGCCTCTTACTAAGTGTATGGCCTTAAGCGATTTTCTCAAATTATCTGAGTATCAGTTAACTAATCTAAAATGAAAATTTAAAACACCTACCTCTCAGAATCACTGCGAGGATTAGTGAAGCAACACATTTAAAGAACTAGCACAATCGAACTCCATCCTCAAAAGAGGCTCTAGATAATAACTCCTACAAAAGAATCAACATCATTCTAACTGCAAGAATGATATAACCTAAGAAGGCAGGCTAAGAATATTCCTCCATTCGCTTAGTGAATGTTCACTGAGCACCAGGTCCTGTACTCAGGGAACATCAGTGAACAAGAGTGGGTATCTTACCACAGTGGAAGTCCTACTTGTTGCTCATTGATACCTATCATAGGTTTAATGGTATCATAGGTCCGAGAAATCATGTATTTCACACTCACAGCATGATTTTCTTGCCTTGAAAAGAACGGCCTTAATCATATCCATATAATTAATATTTATATCATTTTGCATTTGTTGATTGCAAGAAACAGAGCCCTACTCCAAGTAATTTAAATAAATGGCAATTCATTGCAAAGACATTTGTGGCTTAGACAACTAAAGGCCTGAAAAAGCAAGCTCAGCAGGGTAGGGACAGAGCCACTCCTGAGTTCCCGCAGCTGTCAGAGCGGCCACATGGATAAACATGCTCCAGCCACCTTGTGTCGGTTTAGCTTCCTTTTTTGTATCTACCCTCTCAGGCAGCAGACTCCCAGAAGAGAGAATCTAACAGCCTCTCTTACAGCACATATCAGCTAAGAAAGGTCAAACCAGCTTTAATGACAATCCCACCAAGACTGCTCACAACAGAAGAAAGGTCAGTCCCCAAAAGGAAATCAAGGTCATGTTACCAAAAGAAAAACAAATGGATGATGGTGGCTAAAATATGACAAATATCAATAATAAGAAAAAGATCTGGCTTTTAATGAGTGCCTTCTACGTATTAGGTACTATGTTAACATCATACATCTATTATCTTATTGAACTATTATCACAATCTTATTAAACAGAAAGTATAATTATCTCATTTTAAAGATTATTTGAGCTGAGATATGTGGCGTAACACATCCCACACCACACAATCAAAAAATGGAAATATGATCTGATACAAAAACTGTCCTTAGCCACCACTCATCTTATTAACTTTAGGCAGTAAATAACCAAGTGCTCAATACTCCAAATTTCAATATTAAAAAGAAAACACTTTAAGTGTCTATACAGTGAGAAGTATATTTGGTGTTGGCCACAGTGATTGATAATCTAGTTTTAGAATAGCAGGTAGCAGCAACCACACACCTTATACATGAAACACAAAAAGCCAGAATCATCTTTTTCAAAAACAGCAGACTGGTAATTTACTGATTATGCATGTTTTCCTCATCTTTCTGTAGCTTAGAAACTGTTAACCTTAGCAGTAAATAAGTGACTTACTGCAAATTGGATTCCAACCACTAGCACCAGCAGGTCTTCAATCAAACGTCTGTGGATTCATCAAGTTCAATGGAAAAGTGAGCATATACCAATATCATCTATCATGTTAGTTTAATGTTTAAAATTAATTCTCTGTTACCGAATTGATAGTACAGAACCTGAGATTTCCTTCATCTACCCACAAACTTTGGATTAAACTAATATCTCCATGTTATACTTTCCAAAACATTAAATAATTTCATACATAGTTTTAACAGTACTAGCAAATAGCTTGATATGCAGAACTAGGGAACCAACCTCCTCTACCAAAGTGCCCATTGACCCATCAAGAGAATCACCACATGTCCTGGCAGCCAGACACCAACTTGATGCTGGGGGCAGTTCATGCAATGGTTAAGAGCTTTGGCACGAGCTCTCAGACTGCCTCAGTGTGGATCTCAGTCCACCACAGTGTGCCTGAGTTTTCGCATTTATAAATGGCTCTCTCCAAGAGTTGCTTTAAGGACTAAATAGACAATACTGTAAGTTGCTTGGAACCATATTTTCTTAGGATGGATTCCCTCAAAGAAAAGCCTGAGGTGGGAATTCTCATTCATGTGATTTTTTGAGGGAGTAACAAAGTAGAATGGGGCAAGGGAAGAAAGCTGAGTGAGCTGTGGTCTCGGCTGGAGACTAGCTTCAGCCTGACCCCTGGGGAGTTCTGGAACACAGATTATATTGCAGGTTGGTTTCATCTTGAGGCAGGTGCCCGGACTATTATATTCTGTGGTCCGTTGGCCATTGGTCACTGATTAGAGATTTAGGGGAAGAAAGAGACCAGAGGAGCCAGATGGTAATTTTATAGAGAAGAGGGTGGCTGTATTAACAATCAAACTTTAAAGCAGGTAAGGGGAGCTGAACAGGAAACCAACAGCACCTACCATACATCCCCATGTGGTACATCATAGGTGCGTGATCATTATGAGCTCGTTATTTATCCTCAACTTAGCAAACACTTATTAAGCCCAGGACCCTTGTTTGTCAATGAAGATATGAAGATGAATAATGTGTAGTTAGTGCCCTATAAATATCCACAGTCCATTTGGAAAGATAGTTGTACATCAGACTAACAGCATAATGAGAAATAAGAGAAATTGTCTTTGTTGCCCCCTCTTCTCACATCCCTTTGTCTTTGAATGCCCCTCTTTTAGCTAATCCGGGGGCTTATGAGTCTTTCCTTTACTAACCATCACTCCTCTAGCAACATTCAACATCCAGAACTACATTTCAGAATTCTTTTTTCTTCTCCATGCCTAGAATAGATAGATGTGTGATCGTCATAATGGATTAAGCAATAAAGTGTTTTTCAAACTGCATTAGTGAGTCATGAAATCAGTGAGGTGAGTTTTAACAACCTGCATTTTTGAAAATAGAAATTTCATAAAACAGAATAGAGAAGAAAATATCACAGTGTATCACCACAATAAGGCTAAGGGGGTAAGTATGGTTTCCGTATATACATATATCTGCATATATGTAATATAGCTTTATATTCCTGGTTCCAGGTTAAATGATCTTCTTAAAATGGATTACCATCCAAAAACTTTGAGAAACGCTGAACCAAAAACTAAACCCGGCTGCATTAGCTTGTTAGTGTATCATTCCACTCACATGACACATGGTCTTAAATGGGTCACAGTACAATAACAAAACAAAAGTAAGAAGTCGGAGATTTCACGTACATTTACAGAATAAAAGGATAAATATTTTGGTTAGTTGGGTCTTTCAGCACCCCTTACATCAATAAATCTGCTTTGTCAATAAGCCTTTTAAATGTCTTACAAAGTATGGTACTGTATGCTGAGAATATAATGAATAAAAACACGCAGTCAGTCAAGCCACTTAGGGGTGTATAATTTCACAAGGTCACAAACACGAGGATATATGTAGTAAAGTGTGGTAAATGCAATATTAGAGGCATGCAAGTGCTAGAACATGAATTAAAAACCTACTCTAGGCAGGGCGCGGTGGCTCATGCCTGTAATCCCAACATTTTGGGAGGCGGAGGTGGGCGGATCATGAGGTCAGGAGTTCAAGAGCAGCCTGGCCAACATAGTGAAACCCTGTCTCTACTAAAAATACAAAAATATTAGCTGGGCGTGGTGACAGGTTCCTGTACTACAAGCTACTTGGGAGGCTGAGGCAGGAGAATCACTTGAACCTGGGAAGTGGAGGTTGCAGTGAGCCGAGATCACACCACTGCAGTCCAGCCTGGGTGACAGAGCCAGACTTTGTCTCATATAAAAAAAAAAAAAACCTACCCTACACATGGCATTGTTTTCTGGTGCATGGGGGATACCTGGCACCTGCCCTTGGAGACCTTACAATCTCATTTGGCAGATAAAAGGTATGCAAAATGATACAAATAAAGCAATGCACAAGCAATTTTTTTTTTAAATGGGAAGGAATTTGGTTTTGGGATTTTTTTTTATTGTTTGTTTGTTTTAATTCAAGGAAGACGAATGAGAAGTGCAAAACCAAACTAGTTTGATTCAGGAAAACAAGCCTAGGCCATGCATTAATGAACTAGGGTCAGAGAAATACAAATTAGGCACACTTATTGGTGTTTAGCTTGGCACACAGGAGACATTTGATAATTGTTGAATGAATACATGCAAATATGTAATCATTAATGGTTTGCTCCTCTGACCATTCCTATTAACTAGTAAGAGTAATAGTTTACAAGGATCCACCTCATGCTAGTTTATCTAATCTCTCCAAGACAAATGAGCACAAATCTAGTGAATCTGTGCAGTCCCTAAAACCCTATCACCTGTGAACATTAGCGGGCAATGCCGTCATGACTATAAATCTAAGGAGCACAGGGAAGAATGTAACTTTGGGTGATTTGGAGGAAAACAATCTAAAATGTTGTAGGAAAATCTCAGATTTGGGTAATTTTTTATTTAGCATTATGTTTCTTTTTAATTGGCTTTATTGATATATTATCTATGTACATCAAATTTCACCAATTTTAAGGCACAATTTGATGAGTTCTGACAAATGTATAGAGTTAGTCCTGCAACCATCAATGCGATCAACATATTGGGCACATTCTTCACTTCAAAAAGTTCCACATGCCTCTTTTACTTAGCATTCCGCTTTAAAGCAAGCTCTGAAGTTGATCAATTTAGCCACTGATGTTAACACCAAGTAAGTGAAAGACAAATTCTGTTACCTACGATAATGATAAATTAATCCCTCAATAAAAGTATCAAGACAAATTATGAAAAACCAAGAGATGATCTCAGTAACAAAGGCAGAGACTATAAACAGACAACTGCCTTCAGAGAAGTATTCTAACATTGAACTTATACACAGCTTACTTTTCTATGCATCATTTTGATCAGAGTGCCTACATAACTATCACATTCCAAGGACTATATCATCTTTAGAGATGGTGAATATTTGCAGGAAACACAAACACTCTGCTCCCCAAAATAGCTTATTGAACAGTTACCAACCAACCAGAAAGACCTAAGAAGAAAATGACCTGAACGTTCTCAAGGCATCTAAAGAGTTACATGAAACTTGCAGCTAACTTCTTCTGTGTTCCATATAAGGAGTTAACATGGATCCCAGGTCCACGCAGAAGAGAATTATTATTCTGAATAACCAAGTGGTCATGAGGATGACTATATAAGCTTCAGACAGATGTTCTTTAAAAAAAGAAAGAAAGAAAGAAGCCAGATGGGAGTATTAAAGGCAGGAACCAAATTAAGCCCAAGATTACCCAGGAAGATAAAAAGACGACTAGGAGAGTAACAACCAGTGCTGACCAGAGTCACAGCACAGCCGGCCAGCCCCGAGCAGACGGACGTGGCTCAGACTTGGCTTACACCCAATACAAGCACGCCATCCCCATCTCCAGAGCGGCCGGGGAATGAACTGTGTGCTAAGCAACTGAATCATTGCATGCTACAATAACGTCTACAGTCCATGCCTAGGAAGAAGGCTTTGAGTAGAAAAAGCATCTCCTATTGTTGGACAAGATGAATCCCACATACTTCTGCCCCAGGGAAAGAGACAAACCAATAATGAATAAAATACAATTTTGATGTACACATACCCAGACTGTTTCCAATCAAATTTCAAAGGAAGCAAAATATGTAAAGAAAACATAAATTCAAATTTTCACTTAAAAAAAAACAGATCAAAGGGTTTAAGAGGGTTCTATTTTATAGATTCAAAAATGTTAGTCCCACTTAAACATTTTCTGACCTGCATGAATCTTTCCCATGATAATCAGTGTCCTCGAGGTCATACCTCAGATGTTTAAGTGTGCATCAGCTACCGAAAACGCCTCAGCTATTGACTTAAATTGTTTCTCGTCACAGATTCCTTTATCTTGGAGCTGGGACCTAAGAACAAGTGCTAATTTACCTCATCAAAGGGACCCCGTGAGCTGCTCCTGTGTGAATGTGCCCCTCCCTCATTCCACCTGATCCATCGCCCTACAAAGTCCACAGGTGTCTTCAGGCCTCCTTCCTTTGATTCTGACTTAATTCAAACCTGAAAAAGTTATGGTTAACATCTTCCTGAATGTCCATGAAAAGGTTAATGCGCCCCAAAGAGAAAAAAAAGAAGAGAGAAGAGAGGGTGGTGAGGAGCCACTGCCACTGACTGTGAGTGCAGTGCTTTAATTAAGACCAGCTAGATGGTGCTTGACCAAAAAAATCAGTACCCAGAACCATAAGATCACCTACCCCTGTGCTTTTCGAATCACCTGGAGATCTTGTTAAAATACATATTCTGTGCAGTGGCTCACACCTGTAATTCCAGCACTTTGGTAGACTGAGGCGGGTGGATTACCTGAGGTCAGGAGTTTGAGACCAGCCTAGCCAATATAGTGAAACCCTGTCTCTACTAAAAATAAAAAAAAAAAAAAAATTTGCCAGGCTGGGTTGTGCAAACCTGTAATCCCAGCTACTTTGGAGGCTGAGGCAGGAGAATTGCTTGAACCTGGGGGGCGGAGGCTGCAGTGAGCTGAGATGATGCAACTATACTCCAGCCTGAGTGACAGTGAGATTCCGTCTCAAAAATAAATAAATAAATAATTAATAAATAGGAGCTGTCCTAAAACCTGGAGCCTGTAGCAGAAAGTGAAACCCTAGTGATCCAGACAAAGATCATGGTTGGGACTAGCTGGCCACAGATGAAGCCTCAGACCAGAAACAAGTGGCTCGAATGGATCCAGACACATTCTTCTACAACTTTTATAATAGACCCATCCTTTCTCGTCAGAACACCGTCTGGCTGTGCCACGAAGTGAAAATGAAAACAAACGACCGCCCAAGGTCCCCTTTGGTTGCAAAGATCTTTCAAGGCCAGGTCTATTCCAAGCCTCAACACCACCCAGAGATGAGATTCTTCCATTGGTTCCACAAGTGGAAGCCGCATAGTGACCAGGAGTACGAGGTTACCTGGTATGTATCCTGGAGCCCCAGCCCAGTGTGTGCAAGGAATGTGGCCAAGTTCCTGGCCGAGGACGGGAAGGTCTCCCTGACCATCTTTGTGGCCCGCCTCTACTACTTCTGGGACCCACATTACCGGGAGGAGCTTCGCAGACTGTGTCAGAAAAGAGACAATCCGCATGCCACCATAAAGAGCATGAGTTATGGCGAATTTCAACACTGTTGGGACAAGTTCGTGTACAAGCAAAGATTGTACAAGCCTTGGGATAAGCTGCCTAAACATTATACATTACTGCATATCACCCTGGGGGAGGTTCTCAGACACGTGATAGATCCAGGCACATTCACTTACAACTTTACCAATGACCCTTCGGTCCTTGGACGGCACCAGACCTACCTGTGTTACGAGGTGGAGCACCTGCACAATGGCACCTGCGTCCCGCTGGACCAGCACAGGGGCTTCATACTCAACGAGGCTTCAAATAATCCCGGTTTCCCTGAAGGCTGCCATGCAGAGCTGTGCCTCCTGTACCTGATTTCCTTTTGGAAGCTGAAACAGGCCCAGCGCTACAGGGTCACCTGCTTCATCTCCTGGAGCCCCTGCTTCAGCTGTGCCAAGAAGGTGGCTGAATTCCTTTAAGTGAACCCATATGCGAGCCTGTGCATCTTCGCTGCCCGCATCTATGATTATCAACAAGAATATAAAAAGGGCCTGCGCAGGCTGGACAGGGCTGGGGCCCCAATTTCTGTGATGAAATACAGTGAGTTTAGGCACTGCTAGGACACCTTTCTAGGTCACCAGGGACACCCCTTCCAGCCCTGGGATGGACTAGATGAGCATAGCCAAGCCCTGAGTGGGAGGCTGCAGGCCATTCTCCAGGGAAACTGATGGACGAGCCTCACTCTCTAAGGAAGGCAGAGACCTGGGTTGAGCAGCAGAATAAAAGATCTTCCAAGAAATACAACCAGGCCGTTCACCACAATCTCCAGCTGATCACAGACGCCAGCAAAGCAATGCGCTCCTGACCAAGCAGATTCTTTTCAAAATTAGAGTGAATTATCTTTAATCAAAAATTTATGTGCTACAGTAGTAAGATTGTGCTCAATACACTCAGAAAAGTTTCAGACCTACTAATCCAGTGACAATTTGAATTGGTTTTATAGATAGAGGAATACAATGAAATACTAAATATTTTCATATTTAAAAAAATAAAATAAATAAGTATAAATAAATAAATAAAATACATATTCTGAGTCCGTAGATCAAGGTGCTGTATTTCCAGCAAACTCTCAGGTGATGCCAATGTTGCTGGTCCATGGGCCACACTTGAATAGCAAGTGCTTAGAAATTCAGATTTCTTGGCCCCGCCTCTAGTCAATGGAAGCTATAGAAATCAGCACTATTTGAACAGCTCCACAGATGATTCTTATACACACTAAATTTTGAGAAGCATTTAATTCACTGCAGCATCTCTGCTCGACACCTGAATCTGTGTTAGTGAATTTCTCTGGTGACAGCTGAAGTAGCACCGGGGTGGTAGGAGGAAGTGTGTTCCGTATCTAGAAAGCTTGGATGGTGGCTCAGGAATACCATGAGCAGGCTAAACAGCTTTACCTGTCCTAACTACTGATTTTTGCTCTACTCCCAGGATGATTTTTACCTGGGGGTGGTAGTGGAGGTGGGAGGTAATTTCATTTGGTGCTTCTAGGAAGAGGAAAAAAAAGACTGGGGATGGTAGGGTGCCACACACTCATTAGGCTGAATCTTCTTTATGCTTTCTGTAATTCTCCAGTTTTCTACACGAACATCTATTACTTTTATAATCAGAAAAAGAAAATTTTTTTCAAAGTCTTTGAACTGGGAGCCACCATATCCTTAAGACACTACCATAGAATACAGCACTTCCTAAAGCAACTAACTACCCCAACATGACTTTCCCTTGAAGTTTAGCTTTTCTCTGTACTCTCAGTTTTCTGATCCTCAGACTTTACCATTGGAATTCACCTACAGGAGCTTTTTGCCTGCTCTCTGTATCACCTGTCCTGGCCTAGTAAACAGGCACATTTCAGTCTTAGAAATCGATCTATTTTTCTCATAAGAAAATTTTCAGGCCTATTTATCATTGCATCAACCTGGTATTGTCTTTTTTTTGGTTTTTAGTTGTTTAATTTTACTAAACTACGCTTTTAACTCAAATAAATGATCCACACCACCTAATCCCTAGAGGTAAGTACTTCTAACAAATCTGATTTTACTTTTGCTGTTGTTTACCTCTTTTTTTAAACTATCAAAAATAAGCTTATAAAAGATGAGCATTTAGCTCACTCAATCCATCACTCCCCCAGCCTCCCTACGTGTTGTAGTTATTAATTTCCTTATATGTCACATATGAAATGTAAATATTTTAAAACCTCTATGTCTCATGCTGTCAACTTTTGACATGATCTAGTGACTTCTCAGTGTGTTCGATGATGAAGATGTTAGCACTCCTGCCTTTTCCTCCACTTCTCCTGCCCCCGTTCTCTTCTAAATTCCATTATCTAAACCTTTAATTTTATAATTTATCTTCTGTACTATAACCATAATTATCTGTAATGTTTGGTGCATAAACCAATTCTCAAAATTTAAAAACCAGTAACAGCATTTATGTCATTATGACTATTTAAACATTATTTACTGCAAAGTCAAGAAACACACGGGTTTACTAGTCCTTCACAATAATGTCATGTCACCACGCTGGGCAGCACAAAGAAGCACTCCTGTCATCCCAGCCAAAAGGACTCTCTTTCATCATGTGGCCTCAATTGCTGTCAATCATGTCACATTTTTGTTTGCTTTCTATTTGAACCATGGCTTTCTTATACTTTTTATATTTGGTTCAGTTTGGAGGACAGAGGGAAGGAGATGTTTAACTATCTTGTTTTCCCCTTGTAAACAGAAGAAACATATACTTTTACCATATCCTGAAATATACTCTCAACCATATGACAAAGTCTACTTTTTCCCAGGGACAGGTCTCTGACAGACAGTCCTGGGCCCTCCTCCTCACACATGGACCAGTGGCTTGCAGGGCCTCCACACAGCACTCAGCCTGGCTTTCCAATGTTCACACCTAGCTTAGACCCATGACTTCTTCCTTGGGTCTCTCTCTCATTTGGCTACCACTGAGAAATGTCTTATTTAAAATGTGCAGCGGGGAGATAAATTTTCTGAGCCCTTGTATGTCTGAAAATGTCTTGATTGTACCCGAATACTTGATTCATAGATTGGGTATGGAACTTTTGTATCAAAATAACTTTTCCTCAGAACTTTGAAGGCATTACTCTGTTATATTCTAACACTGAGTGTGCCTGATGAGATGCCTAATACCAGTCTGATTCTCCTTCCTTTTTTGAGAAATGTTTCTTTTTAAACACTTCCCTAGATGATATCTGCATCCTGAGTGTTCTGCAATTTCTTTAACAACGTATCCCTGTGAGGGTATTTCTGACTGTCCTTTACATTACTTGGTTAGTTCTCCTAATCTTAAATTAAGCTCTGGGAAATTTTCTTCTAATATTTTGTTAATTCATTTCCCTTTCTTTTCTCTGCTTTCCATTTCTGGAATTCCTATTAATCTGATTTGGGGCTTTTCAGATTTGTAATATCTTATCTCACATTTCGGAGTTTTATTTTTCAACAATCTCTTATAATTTATAAAAGTAATTTCTTGTTTTGCTTATTTCTTTTTTCATGAAATCCTGCTTTTGTTTTATGGATGTAACACTTTCTCAAATATAAATACCAATATTAACAAAATGGAATTTTTTTAAGTTTTCTTCTGTTTTCTAACTTAACGCTATTTCCTCTCAGGTCAATATATATCTTTATATGTTGCATATATGTTTATATTTATATGTATATAACATATATTTGCTTATCTTGGGTTTTTTTTTTCTTTCTTTCCTAACTTTGATATCATTTTTTTCTTATTACTTTTTCTTTAGTGTTTGGTATCTAGAATATCCATCCATATTTAAAAATGTAAGTCTGGATGTATTATTCTAGATATCTTGTAGGAATTTATACTAGTTTTAGATAGGCCCCTCCCATGAATGGGAAGAATGACCATAAATTATGTGGTCATCAACAAGAGTATGGGCTGGGAGGATTTTAAATGTTAAGTGGGCGTTCAAACTGCCAGAATGAGGACAGTAGTTTATTAGAAATCTCTGTTTTCTCCAGGTTTTCTTCAGAACACTTCTTGCCAACCTCTTTCATACCATTAAATATATCAAAAGTAATTCTTTATAGGGGCACTTTGCTGCCAGCCAGAGACTGCTCCCAGCAGCTCTGGTAACTCCAGGCCCCTCCAGGCCTCCTGGCAGCTCCATACACAGAGGTAGGGAGGGACACACCCCTGGCACTGCATAGACCAACCTTCATCCACAGCTTCCAGGTCCTGCACCCCACATCTGCCTACTTGGTCCTAAATGATCTTCCATTCCACTTTCCATCTGCCCGTGAGTCCTGTCTCCTCCATTCTCTCTTCTCACATTTCTCTGTGTTCTATCATCAAGAAATGTGTTAAAACTCTCATGTGCTGATCATTTCTGCCTCCCTTTCTCCTGGTTGTTATGAATTTCTAGCCTATTTTACTGTGATTTCAATGGGATTAAAGATAAGGATAGGTAAATAAACATAACTTGACCTGCCATTTTGAAATCTTGGAATGCACTATTTTCAAAGCAACCAGAATAGCCCTTCTATTCTGCTTTCCTCATGTTTTATTTAATTTTAAGAAAGACATTATCTTTTAGTTAAAGATTTAAATCATAAAATTATCCTTAATTTCTCCTTAACCTTGATCCCCACATCTAGTCAGTCTTTGAACACCATTATGCCCTGCAAAGCTTTTTGAAATCTGTTTCTTATTTAATATTGTCATTGCCCGTATGGAAAATGTAGACTGATGAGAGGTTAATTAAGAACTCACTAGCTCTGATCCTCACAGACCCACCTGCACTATTGTGATGGCTCCCAAAGCTCTTCCTGCCTGTAATCTCCCCAATTCATCCCACTCACAGTCCTTTCCTATTAGTTTCCAAAAGTATTGTTCTTATCATTCACCATATGTGGATCAATTACCAGGATATGAATCCCTGGAGGTGCTTATGAGCATGCCAGGAAAGGTTTTTTAAGATTCCAGCTTCTAAGCTTGGTGTTAAAGCCCCTTCAAGTGCAGGCCTCATTCTCCATTTCTGGCCATACCTCCTACTTGTCCTCCTTAAATACTTTGGGTTCTAGCCAAGTTAAACTACTTTCTAGGCCTTTAATTTGTTCTGCAATTTCCTACCCCCATGTCCTTGGTTTTCCTATTTAAAAAGCATGTTCCCCTCATAGAGAGATGGTGTTGTCAAAGTTGCCCCCATCTTTCAAGGACCACCTTAAATGCCTGCTCATTGCTGATCCCTCCAGCTGGAATTAATTCTTTTTCTCCTGTTGTATCTTAATACTTGGTTTACAATTGCATCTCTTATAATTATATCTATATTCTGATTTATTCAATAGTCATTTGTGTACACATATTTTCTCCAATATAAACTATGTGTATCTAATGTAGACTGCAAATGACTTGAGGGCAGGAGGTATAGTTGTTAATTTCATTTTCTTATAACACTCAGCACATGCCTTACAAGTAGCTGATGCTCAATAAATGTACTTGGAGTAGAGGTAGATAAACCGTCTGGTAAGGAATGACCATTGCAACATTTAATAACTTTCCATTGTTTAAATGTATTACCCTAACTTTTAAAGTTCTCCATATTATAGCCCCAATTTACCTTTCCACTCCCTTCCACAGAAATCTTAATTCATGCTAAAACATTCTACTGACAGACTGCCAAAGTGATCCCCATGCTGTATTCATCACCTCTACCTGACCCACATTTATGATTTTCATGAATCAATTCAAAGTGCTTCTCCAGCCCTTGAATGAATTGTAGCCATTCAACCTGCAATGATCTTTCCATCTTCTGATCACATTGGTAATGTACATAACAACTCCAATTTTTTTTTCAATTTTTCTTATTCCTTAAATGTAATTTCTGTTAAAAACCTTCCCTAGCTAAATCATGTTTCTTTTTATTTGCCCCAGAAGTTCATTCATAGTAGGACTCAGAAAATTTTTGATTTATTGATGATTTTATCATTTATCAAATTAATCAGCAGTAATATCATTCCAATGTACTCAACAATATTAACTACGTGATTTTAAAATATGCTTTAGTATTCTCAACTATAATTAACATGAACTATATCAATGAATAATAATACATGAATATATATGCTAATAATTATTTCAAGGATGTTAAAAACTTTTAAATCGGTTAAATTATATATCATCATGCTTATGTTATATATGTGCTTTGCATATATACCAAAATGTATTCCAGATATACCCAAAATTGATTCAAATTATTAGATCATTTAATTAAAGCTTGTAACATAAATAATAGTGAATGATCTCTTTTCATTACATTTCTATAGCTTTTTCTAGGAATAATTTTAAAGCTAATCTGAATTCATTTTGGCAGATTTAATACAAAGTAACAAAACTTTACTGCAAAATCAAGATACGTTGCTGCATACTTTCAATATACTCATCTTGTCATCTCAGCAAAAATAAGCCACTTATCCTTGCTTATTTTTCAGAATTTTACTTTCATCTTCCAAACATATTTGTACCTTGTGTTAATTATCTTTCTTTCACAACCTCCTGTTGCATTTCGTTTTCTGTTCATTTATAGTTTGACAGCTTGCTCTAGGCTCATTCTATTTTATAGCAAACATTATTTCTGTCTTTGTCAAATCTTAAGCCTATTGTCATTCTCCCTCCTCTACTCCTTCGAATGGGGCACTGTAAGTAGACTTACACCTAATTCATGATCATGTCTTCAAGTGGCTGTCAAGGGAGAAGCTATACTCATATAGTCATTTACATTATAACATTATAAAACATAATGTCATCACATACTAATTGGGTGGTATGATTAAATAGAGAACACTATTAATATCTCTGGGTTATCAGAGAGAGGTAGGTGGATATAATAGAACTGAGTTTCAGTTATGTAGAGGTTAGCAAAGTAAAGAGATGGCATAAATAGGGGGCCACTATGACCTTGATACTGGACAGATCTAGAGTATGTCACGAAGGTCTTCTGCTAATTTGCTGTGTGATCTTGAGCAAACCACTTTAACTCTTTAAACCTTACTTTTCTATAAAATAGAAATCTTTCAAATAGGGCCACTGATTTTTATCTCAGAGGGTTGCTGGAAGGACATAAAGAATACATAAAGCACCTAGCATAGTACCCAGCACAGAGTGAGCACTCAGTCCATCGCTCCTGAAATGATAGGGCAGTCCAGGTGGAGAAAACCCAGGGACCATGCATGTTCATCTCAACTACTGCCCCAGCAAAACTGAGGGCAACCACTACTTATGGCCCCTCTGGGCAGCAGGGACCACTGCTTTCCAACAGAAATCCTATTCTCCTTTCCTGTTTTCCTTTCCACTTCCAATCAGGAGAGCTTCCATCAGCCAATTACAAACCTAGAATCAAATCCACATGTCAGATAATGTAGCTAACTTTTTCCTTTGGGGAGATAAAAGAAATGATAGAGACTGAAGGAAAAATACAGCCCTGCTGCTGCCCCAGACAACGTTCTCCGGCAAAGAAACTGACTCACAGCTGGACAGCTTCGAGAAAGAAAATTTTCCACAAAGCAACGGCAATGCCAAAATATAAAAGAAAAATGAGAAAAAGCTATGACCTGTGATTCCATAACTACATCTCTGCTGCCTAACATTTCTGTGAACCTAAAGACTCATTCAACTGTCAGATCCAGTGTTTTAATCACTTCACGAAGGAACGCATGGAGAGCGGAGCTTGGCCTGAATTGATGACTTCCCCGATGGCTTCGTCAGAGCATAACCCGAGTCCTCAAACCCTTCTCTGCCTCAGCCCCTCCACTGCAAAGGCACGGGCTTGTCCACATGGCCCTGGAGTGAGAAGGACAATCCACAGAGGGAGCAGCCTGCGTTGTGTTGGATCCTTACATCCAGTGCATGCTGCATTTCATCAACGGCAATGCTGAAGTCATATTCATGTAGGCTGAGAAGCAGCAAAAAAAAAAAAAAAGGCAAAAATGATCCTAAAACATCCTGTCTGATAAATGGAGGAGATAATAAGGGAGCTCCCGGTGGGCACACAAGGACAATTAGACGGTGCCGAGCAAGTTGAAAGGCTCCAGCTGGAAAACGTCAGAAGTTGGGAGTTCTCAATTTATTGAGCACTGGGTGTGTGGGAGCAAAGCGGGCACCCAAAAGAAGGGAATCCAAGCACAGCATGACAGACAACAGGGACATAGAGGATGTCCAGGGAGACCAAGGAGGGATTTCAGGGAAAAGAATGCCTGGCCCAGCAGTGACCACACGCTCAGAGTCAGGGTGCCAGGAGAGTGGAGGGGAGGGGACAGGAATGAGTCCTGGCCCCAGAAGCCCCAAATGAAGCCAAAGTGAGACAAAGTCTGGAACACTACGTGGATGAGGTGACAAGAGGGGCCGCCATTGACCAAGGAAAGAATCTGAAATATTAATGTGGTCAGAGAGACAGATAACTTTTATAAGAGCATTCCAAAATGAGCAGTTAAGAAAGGCAGTTCAAGCAAGGAGGGAGATATCTGTTTATTTTCATAGGCAATTGTCGGCTTAAAAGGCAATCTGGGAGATTTTTAGCCTTAAATAGATACGTGGTATACTATTTTCTAGCAGACCACCAAATATAACCTGGTGTCTGGAATACAATTTAATAGGCAATTCCCAGAATAAATTATTTCATTGTAGCTATATATTTCCAGCCTTGTGAAAGGGTGCATGTATATTTTCCTCTCCCAGACGTGCATCTAAAGTTTTACTAATTCACAGTCTCCTGCTTCTCTCCACACTACCCAGTGTCAGATGACATCTTTTGACAGTCCCCAACATGGATCCCAAAGTCCCAGCACTCAGGATCCCTCCTGCTGCATCCTACCCCTGCAAGTGCTGCCTTTCCACAGACAGAGTTCTCTCGGGTATGGCTCTCATCCTGGGGGAGCTGACAGTGCATAGCTAGTTTCCTTAGCACCTAATAGGAACCAATTCATTCCTAAGAACAAACACAAATGGATAGGAATCCCATGTGTAGTCTACACACACTTGACACACCAAACACAAAATACACCTCCCAATTTTACAGCCTTCATTTAGTTCACGCTATTCTATACCTCAATTCCATTGTAAGAAAACATATTAATAAAAAGCTTCCTGCTTCAAAAACTGGCAAATTACTTTGATGCTACTTCAAACTCTGTGTTTTCAGTTCTCCCACATTTCTGTCTTGATCCCTGGATAAGAAACCAATATATCAGAGTGAATACCTTGTTTGTGTTTATCATTGTTATCTTTATGAGAAGGCATTAACCCTTGCCCTTTGAGATAATGGAATCAGTCGACCTCAGATCAAACAAACTGAACTAAGAACATCTGAGACATGGGAAGTTTGTCCCTGGGATGTTGGTATGTGGTGGCCCTATCCAGCTTTAGGAAACTAGCCCCACCCCCACCCCCAAGGCATTCAGAAATAATTTTATTTGCTCTTATTCATCAGGAAAGAAAAAGTAGCAAACCCCAGAGCCAAAGACTATTCATCCCACCCTGTGATAACCCTGACCCTAGTAAAGCCAACATCTGTCTCGTGTTTGAGGTGGCTGGCGGCCAACTGGGGATCAGAAAACAACAATTTCCCTGGTCAGATGTAAGCCTGGCCCAGCATGTTGACTTTATAAACCACCCTGTAAGCTCAGCAAATTTAATTGGTAGATAGGGTTGTCTTTCCTTGGCTCATTTCCCACCAATTAATATTACCGGCATGAGTACCCATATGATCAGACATACACTCACAAGACTCTGTCTAGACAGGCAGAAAAGGTTTTTTCTTTGTATTTTTTCCAGAATTAGGCATTAATGTGCTACTCGTGAATGGAACAAATGTTTGCATAAATCCATACTGGGAAAAGAAATTCTGCTCTCAAACACTTCCAGGGGAGACACCATTGGCAGGATTAATTGCCTATTGGAGCTGCCATATTAGTTCATTCCCCCGGTACCGCAAAGATGTAGGAGCCAACAAGAGAGAAGGCACCACAGTGAGAAATGTGAGTAGCAAGATTATAAATCAGTACTTTTGACAGGGTGATTCCAGACAGCTTTACTTTAACCAACGTTTGACCTTACTTTATGGTGGTGAGGAGATATCCGGCATAAGAAAGGGCTAAAAATGACCCTGGCCTTCCCTTTTTCATATCCCTATAGATATGAAAAACTATAAAAGCCACTTTTAAACATTACTTTGAAACTCTTAAGTGAGGTATATAATGCAGAAATATCTGTTAAACAAAATCTAAGATTTTATTCTTTTCAAAAAAGGAATTTTTAAAAGTACCCCCTCTAAGGCAAACAAAAAATGTCAAATACTAAGACATAAACAAAACTGCAAACTCTCTTTTCCCCAACCACTCAACTCACTCACAACTTGCCCCAGTCCCTTTTTAGTGTTTGCTTATACGAACAAATTATGAAGCTAAATCTGTAGGGAAGACTAAATTCATAAAGTTTTGGGTAAGTAACTCTAACAACCATCGCTGATTATTAACATTATGGGTCCCTCCATTCTCACAAGTGATCAAACCAAGTCAACTCTTGGTGCATTTTCAAAATTCTGCTAAGAAATAGCAGAGGACACAGAAGTATGATATAATATGGTCCCCTCCCTCAAGGAGTTCATAATCAGATTATCCATACCAGTTTAATTTTTAAGATTACTGCTCTAAGAAACTGAAGCCCGACAGAAAACATAGTGATAGTTTCCCTGTTGGAAAGGGAGATTTTCGTCAGTTGAATGCACAGGGGCGACATTTCACTTTTGGAGAGAGGAAATTTGGCCCTCTGAACATGAGGTTCGTGAGGGCTGCAATCATTGTATCCATCTCCTCCAGGCCCCAAATAAAGACGTGTGACCCAAACTGGGTCACACAAAGTCCTGCCTGTGGATGTCTTTGATAGGGAAGTAACAAGGAGGCTGCTGCTTCTCTGGTGGAAAGTTGTGAAAGACATTGACACTGGAGCTTCCTGTGGCTGCTGTTTGCTGCTCATTAAGGGTGCCGCACTGAGAGGATAGGGCCAATGTACAGAGAGAAGCAGAGAGAAGAGGGACAACACAGCACTGTAGACTCTGCTTCCAGAATCCTGAAGTTAACCACGCCCTGCCCTTCCCACAGTTTGATTATGTTTGCCAGTAGGTTCCATCCTTGGCAAGCTAGTTGGATTTGGACTTCTGTCCCTTACAACCAAAATGTGTCTTGACATCAGTTGTTCTCCATCTTCAAGCAACCTAACAAGAGATATGAAGTCTTAGATTTCAGCAGAAATTACATGATAGACATGACATATTATATATGAATTTTGACTCTAAAAGGGCTCAACCATTAAACTCGCTACAAAGTATGTATGTGAAATTTATTCTTGGTCTTCAAATTATCTCAGATGACTGTCTTGAATAACTTTACACCCTGAACAAAGCCTGGACTGATGTATCATTCTTAAACTATTTGTTCTACACATCTTGGACCTGCTGAAATGGTCCAAAGACTACCCACCCCACTGAGCACTGAAACTACCTATTCCTGCCTTCTAATTCCAACCCCTCCATTTACTGTCAGCTGCTGCTTCTGCACCTCCACAGGCACAAATACTAGGACAGCACTGACATACCCGGTGTGATTATTCGCAAACACATCCTCGCATCACCTACAAGTTCTCTGCCTTCCGCTGAAGCCTCTGTGGAATCCACTTCTCCCTCCTGACCATGTGGCCACCACAGCAGCTGAATCAGCAGCCCTTCCTTCTTCCATCCCTCCCAACTCAGAAGACCCCTGGTATCTCCATGAGGACCACATTTTGAGAACCCCTAAACAAGAGGACTCCCTTCAATTCCTGCCAACACTATCATCTCTGCATAATAGCACAAACTTTTCTTTCTCTGAGTGTTATTTTTTGACAACAAAAAGGGCAGATTTTAGAAGTTTCTCTCTTTTCTATCCTACGGTTATAAAAAAAACGAAAAATGGGCAGTACATGAACTTCAACCAAGAATACTGTTTTTTCAGCTGCTTTTCCTTAACCTTGAGATCCCTGAATTGAAATGGGGGAGGGAGAATAATTAGGTATGATGTTTGAGAAATTGATTCCTGATAGTTTGTGAGGTTTAGAGTATTCGTCATTTCACCCACTATTCAAGTGTTTCTTCATGGTTTGCTCCACAAAGAAAAGGGCTCTTGGGAGTCAAATCTGTTTGAAATTATTTAGCTAAAAGACTGACACTGTGAAATTAGAGAGAAAAAGGTCAAATAACCTTATCGGTGGATTTTCAGAGTAAAGTATGGTCTGACATCATGTAGAGGTTTTCAGATGGCCACAGACACTGAAGAGACAAAAAGAATTTTCCAAAAAAGAAGAATTTTTCTTACAGTAGAAGAGATCCAGGTCCCACCCACATCATTTTTTTTTCTTGCCCTTGACCCTCCTCTGCTAACACTGCATCTAAATTACTGCAGACACAGTGGAATTTGGAATCTCCATTAATATTTACAAAGCTTGCCACCCAGGCTATGACCCACCCTGCAGTTTCCGAATGATAAATTCATCTGCCTCCACTGAGACCTGAGAAATCCTATTTCACTGGGGAATAAGTATAATTTCTGCCATACACATGATGTGATTATCATGTCTGGCTTATTAGCCAGCGGATCTCCTAAGGCTATTTCACAGAAAAAAAAAAATGTATTCAATAAAACTTTGAAATGACTAGAATATCATTTTCTCCAAAAGTCTTATTTCCTTAGTAGCCATTAATGTTACCAAAGTACAAGTAGGCTCAAGACCAAATGGGAACGGCTAACCATTCTGGAAATGTACTATGACACATGAGGCCCCGTCTACGTCAGGAATGCACTCTGAAACAGACGGATGCAGAAATTCATTTCCTCCCAGTAGCTCTCCATTCCAACTAGGAATTTGTTTTGTCTTTCGCTGAGAAAAAGAAATGAGTTGATGACATTGGTTGTTTTAATGATTTTGTTTAAAAACAAACAAATTGGAATCCATCTTTGTCTTAAGGACCAAAGGACTTGCAAGGAAGTTAGATGACATGATTTCCAAGGTCTTGTCCTTGGAAATTCAAAATACATCTAAAATTCAAAATAGCATACAGTGAAGTGGCAGACCTTGATGTGGTACAGATGAGTGCAGCAAGAATTCAGAAGAGGGGAGCAAAGTGTGGCAAGGTGTTGTCAAATGTGGTAGACATGAGTGCTTCTCACAAATGTTTTGGCTTGTTCTTCTGGGAGCATGATAGGCTGGCGTATTTGCTCTCCTTGAAGTTAGGTGCGGCCAGGTGGCCAGTTCTGACCAAAATACCTTAAAGCAAATGTGGCAGTGACATGTGGAGTGAAGGTGCCAGGTAATAGAACCCCTCCACTCCTGTGGGATGGACATGCATTGCAATGTCCCTCCTTTTGTTCTTTTATATCCTCTGAGATTTGGGAGTTGGTATTGCAGTGTAACCTCGGTCCTCCTAGCTGAAAAGGATGGCTTTGTAGAGAAGGTAAGACTTGATCATATTGTAAAGAGAGAAGAAAATGATTGAGAGATTCTAAAAATCAGATCTAGTCCAGAGATTCTCAACAACATAAAACCAAATAAATGAGAATATTCAGAAGTGGGGCTCAAGCATCAGAATTTTCAAAAGCTTCTCAGGTGATTCTACAGTACATCCATATTTAATTATAAATTGCCAATTTACAATAAAATGAAAACATTAAAATAAGCGTTATTCAGGGCTGAGAACTGCTGGTTTCAATAATAGGGATGAGTGAAGAGTAACAGTGAATAGATAAGAAATGCATAAGACTCAAAGAGTTTTTCCAATTCTCATATGTTCAAAAGTCCCAGAGAGAGTTTCCAGATAACCTCAACAAGGATTAAAAAAAAAAAAAAGTTAAAATTTGTACTACCAAAAAAAATCTGACATAGAATGGTCAGTTAACAAATTACAATTGGCATTTCTCAGTTGATTTTTCAAAAACTTTTTCTTTTTCTTACAAAGAAAAAGGAAGATTTCAAAACTCACACTAATTTTGCCCCTAAGTGATTTAAATGAAATAAATGGATATGTTCATATATCCATTCATTATCCATTACACTAATAACACTGTTACAAATAATATTAATAGCTAATATTTATTATTTACTATGAGCAAGACATTGTGCTAAGTAATTTGCAATAACCTTACTTAGTCCCCACAACAAACCTTGTTGGATGACTATTATTATTATTTTTTTTTTAGTCTCACTCTGTGGCCCAGGCTAAAGTACAGTGGTGCGATCATAGCTCACTACAGCCTTGAACTCCTGGACTCAAACAATACCCACTCCTCAGCCTCTAGCAGCTAGGACTACAGGCACACACTGCCATCCCCAGCTAAGTTTTTTAATTTTTGTAGAGACGAGGTCTCACTATGTTGCCCAGCTGGTTTCTAACTCCTGGGCTAAAGTGATCATCCTGCCTAGGCCACCCCAAGAGCTGGGAGTACAGGCGTGAGCCACCACACACAGCAATAGTTACTATTATTAACCACGTTTTGCAGAGAAAGAAACTGAGCACAGAGAGATGAAGTAAATTTACCAAGAATATGTCACATCAAAGGAGTAGATTTGGGAAGGAACCCAGGTTTTTATGAGTCCAAAACCTATTATTTTGACTATTAGATCTGACTCACAAAAATTTATTTTCACTCCATCATTTTACTAAATAACTCTAAAAGAATAAAGAAGCTGTTTTAATTTGAAACAAACTGTTCGATGGAAAAAACAAATCTACTTATCAAGTAATGTGGGGAATAATAAACATCATGTCCAAAGTATCACTATTCTTATAAAAAGAATTTGCTGAGAAGGAAAAGAACATGTTTCACCTCTCCTCACCCCCCACAGTGACATAGCAATTTGAATTAGTTCACAATTAGCCCAACTCAGAGTCAACTGTTATTCACACTTAGTGTAGCAGAAATCCATTTGTAGGCAACATTAACCAGTTCTTCAGTGCAAATTCACTTTCAAATTGAAAAATATACAAACAGGTAATATTTTGATATTTTGAATATTTGACAATAAATATAATTGGGAAATTCTTGATTCAAGTTGGGTAATCATTCTTGGGAAAAACTGTCAAATAGTGCTAATTTTAAAAGAAACTTGGCTAGCACATATATCCAATATGTCCATAGAGTTGTGCATTTCTTGTGTGATAAATAAAGCTTATGATAAATCAGAATCTTGCCAATGGTCTGCTGTGCAGAACTCCATAGAGGCATCCAAACTGATGTGCCAATGTAGATCACATACCCTTTTTCAAGGAGTAAAGAGGCATGATAGCAAACAACATAGACTTACCAGAAGAGTGAGAACATTTGCAAACAAATGAGTAATAGTAATAATTTACTTCAAACTCTTCACAGGTCTAGCACCAAATTTTAATTAATATGTGTATAACCCATAAAAGCCAAGGGATCTATGTAGTACAACCCTAAAGTAATATTACATTCAGGAAATGAAAGTCCAGACAACAAATACAACTTTAAAAGTAACTCAAATAATTTACTTCATTTCTGAAAGACCCCTGAAATGGTCTGGCTGTGTCCCCACCCAAATCTCATCTTGAATTCCCATGTGTTATGGGAGGGACCCAGTGGGAGGTAACTTAGTCATGAGGGCAAGTCTTTCCTGTGCTGTTCTCATGATAGCGAATATGTCTCACAAGATATGATAGTTTTAAAAAGGGGAATTTCCCTAAACAAACTCTCTTTTCTTGTCTGCCACCATGTGAGACATGCCTTTCACCTTCCACCATGATTGTGAAGTCCCCCAGCCATGTGGAACTACAAGTCCAATAAACCTCTTTCTTTTTGTAAATTACTCAGACTTGGGCATGTCTTTATCAGCAGCGTGAAAACAGACTAATATAGTAAACTAGTACCAGTTTACTATATTAGTCTGTGGGGCTCTACTGAAAAGATACCCAAAAATGTGGAAGCCATCTTGGAACTGGGTAGCAGGCAGCAGCTACAACAGTTTGGAGGGCTCAGATTAAGACAGGAAAAAGTAGGAAAGTTTGGAACACCCTAGAGACTTGCTGAATGGTTTTGACCAAAATGCTGATAATGATATGGACAATGAAATCCAGGCTGAGGTGGTCTCAGATAGAGATGAGGAACTTGTTGGGAACTGAAGCAAAGGTGGCTCTTGCTATGTTTTAGTAAAGAGACTGGCGGCATTTTGTCCCTGCCCTAGAGATTTGTGGAAGTTTGAACTTGAGAGAGGTGATTTAGGGTATATGGCAGAAGAAATTCCTAAGCATCAAAGTGTTCAAGAGGTAGCTTGAGTGTATTAAAGGCATTAAGTTTTATAAGGGAAATAGAGCATAAAAGTTCAGAAAATGTGTAGTCTGACAATGCAATAGAAAAGAAAATCCCATTTTCTGAGGATAAATTCAAGTGGGCTGCAGAAATTTGCATAAGTAACAAGAAGCTGAATGTTAATCCTCAAGACAATGGAGAAAAGGTCTCCAGAGCATGTCAGAGATCTTCATAGCAGCCCCTCCTATCACAGGCCTGGAGGCCTATGAGGAAAAAGTAGTTTCATGGGCTGGGCCCAGGGTCCCATGCCTTGTGTAGCCTAGGGACTTGGTGCCCTGTGTCCCAGCCACTCTAGCCATGGCTGAAAAGGGCCAATGTAGAGCTTGGGCCATGGCTTCAGAGGGCTCAAGCCTCAAGCCTGGGCAGCTTCCACATGATGTTGAACCTGTGAGTGCACAGAAGTCAAGAATTGGGGTTTGGGAACCTCCGCCTTGATTTCAGAAGATGTATGGAAACACCTGGATGCCCAGACAGAAGTTTGCTGCAGGGGCGGGGTCCTCATGGAGAACCTCTTCTAGGGCAGTGTGGAAGGGAAATGTGGGGTCGGAGCCCCCACACAGAGTCCCCACTGGGTCACTGCCTAGTGGAGCTATGAAAAGAGGGCTACTGTCCTCCAGACCCTGGAATGATAGATCTACCAACAGCTTGCACCATGTGCCTGGGAAAGCCACAGACACTCAATGCCAGCCCATGAAAGCAGTCAGGAGGGAGGCTGTACCTTGCAAAGGCACAGGGGTGGAGCTGTCCAAGACCATGGGAACCCACCTCTTGCATCAGTGTGACCTGGATGTGAGATGTGGAGTCAAAGGAGATCATTTTAAGATTTGATTGCCCTGATCGATTTCAGACTCGCATAGGGCCTGTAGCACCTTTGTTTTGGCCAATTTCTCCCATTTGGAACAGCTATATTTACCCAATTCCTGTACCCCATTGTATCTAGAAAGTAACTAACCTGCTTTTGATTTTACTGGCTCAAAGGTGGAAAAGACTTACCTTGCCTCAGATAAGTCTTTAAACTGTGAACTTTTGAGTTAATGCTGAAATGAGTTAAGACTTTGGGGGACTATTGGGAAGGCACAATTGGGTTTTGAAATGTGAGGACATGAGATTTGGGAGGGGCCAGAGGTGGAATGATAGGGTTTGGTTATGTCCCCAGACAAATCTCATCTTGAATTCCCACATGTTATGGAAGGGACCCAGTGAGAGGTAATGGAATCATGATGGCAGGTCTTTCCTGTGCTGTTCTCATGATAATGAATAACTCTCATGAGATGTGATGGTTTTAAAAAGGGAAATTTCCCACACAAACTCTCTTTTCTTGTCTGCCACCATGTGAGACATGCCTTTCACCTTCCACCATGATTATGAGGTCTCTCCAGCCATGTGAAACCGTAAACCCAATAAACCTCTTTCGTTTTGTAAATTGCCCAGTCTCAGGTATATCTCTATCAGCAGCATGAAAACAGACAAATATGACCCCAATTAAAAATAGCAACAACAAATTTTAAATCCTATTTCTTCTCTTTCCCAATTCTTTAGGGCCCAGAACTACTTCCAGAGACTGATAATTGCTAAATTTTTCAAAACTTTCTATTGAAACATAGCCATAAAGAGTAGATTGTATTATTGATACACTCTCCTTTCTGACCATTCCTCTCTGGGAAGAATATACTTCCCCATCACATTAATATTGGCCTTGGCTATGTGACTTGCTTTGACCAAAACAATGAAAGCAGATGTAATGTATCCCACAACCAAGCAGACACTTATTGTGTTGTATAGTTTGACTTGGTCTCTTGTGCTCACTTCTATCTGCTTTCTGCCATGAGAAGACAAAGCTCCAAGAAGCCTTGAAATGAGAAACACATAGAACAAACATGAACTTGATCCAGAGTCTGAAATGAAGTCACCAGAGCTGACCACAAACCTGTGAATGAAAAAATCAATGTCTAGCTATGTAAGATGCTGAGATCTGGTGGTATTTGTTACATGGCATATCACAGCAAAAGCTGATACACAATGAGACTTTTCTCCTGTCCCTCTGCCTCCCCTGTCTCCATCCCCAGCAAGCAAGAACTCTGCTTCTTTAGGAAGGGACAGGAGAGATAAATTGGAATACGCAGTACAAAATCAACTGGGCTGGGGGAAGGAAAAGGTTAATGATGGGAAAAGTAACATCATGCCATATTAAAGGAGGCAGCCTCTAAGACTGAGAAATAAAATCAGTGTGGCTATCAGTGAGCCCTGAAGTCAGCAAGGAGAGAAGCAGAAGCAGTGTCACCTCTGGTCCAATGGGAGGACTATAATCATCTCAAATAAAAATTAAGCCACTTTAACTGACTTATGTTCAAGGAAGAGGTGGTATTTGGGGCCTGGTATGAGAAACTATGCTGGGGGGAACTTAAGCCAGACAGGCCTTTAAATACTGCCCACACCAACTTGATTACTCTACACCCTGTATTGACCTGAGAACCCTGTGGCCCATGATCGTGGCCTTAAAAATAAATAGTGACATTCTTTCTTGTATGAAACTAAGTATATAACTTAGAGCCTTCTCTTTAAATAAGTCAATACATTTGTCTCACCAATTGCCTTTGCAGTTCCACCCTGCTATGTGGCAGACCAAGGACTTGGTATTAATGTAGGTTTTGTATCATGAACAGTCTCGCCGTTGACACATGCAGTTCCTTGGCAAAAAGTATTTGATTATGGTTGAAATGTCCTTAACTGAAGGACCAGTTGGGATCTTCTTAGAAGTGACTAGAAGCTGGGAGCCTCTCCACCTCCAGACACATTGAGTATCACAAAACTTGCTCAGCAAAGTAGCCACCTGAAGGCCCACAGCATCATCTCAGATCATGTGCCAGAACCACTCAGTCAAGATGAGTTCTGAAAATAGACTGACCCTTTGATTATATCCAACATTAAGCCTGAATTTTCCTCAGGCTCCTGAAGGTCAGAATCAATGTAGGCTCAAGGTAAGAAAGCCTTCACTGTCTCAGGAAAGTATAAACTCCTTAAGAGCCTTGTCTTTGCTACTGCTCACCATACTAATGCCACAAAAAAAAAATCTCTAAGCAATAAAAAAATTAAACCAGCTGCTATTTTTCAAGCACTATGTCTCCCTGCTGCTGCCTAAAGGAGGCCTGTTTAAATGCTTCTTCTTTGTTTTTTCTTACTCCTTTCTTCTTCAAAAAACACCTCTTTTTTCTAACAAATTAATAAAGCAAGTCATTTTTCACCCACTTACAAGTACCAGGATAGGAAAATCCATTGTAGAGAGCTGATGAGGCAATTATAAGGAATGAGGGATGAACGCTAACATTTCTGCCCTGCCTGCGTGACTAAGATTTATAACAGTAAACCTGCAAATCTCTGGCTTATGTATGCAAATGTGGGTCCAATTAGTGATTCACCTGCAACGGCTAATTAAAAGGCCTGGGGTGATGGATTGCCACTAAGCGGGCAGGCAAGGGCCTGGCTGTCCAGCATCATCTATTCCTACACAAAGGACAGCCCAAGGAGAGAATCTCTGAAGATTAGCTCCCTAAAGAACCATCAAAATTTTATATCTACTAATTTGGAAGAAAAAAAATAAGTCATGTGGGAAAATGTAATTATAATGCAGCTAGAAAATAAAAACAGGCAAATTAAACCAAGCATTGTTGCATCATTAAAGTAGAAAATGATCGTTCTGAGTAATTTTCCCATGGAATTCGAAACAACAACAACAAAAAAAAAAGAATTGGAAAAAGGTTTGGAAGAAACCACATGTGATTCTTTCCCCTCCAATTACAACAAATTTCCATAGTTCTCAAGTCAGCAAAATGCCTGAACCAAAGTTTGGCAAATAGCAGAGAATAAAGTTCTTAATAAAATAAAAAATCCAAGTCCAAGCCTTCCAGACAGAGCCAGGTTGAATAGGTTCTTGTATTACTTAAACTAGGTTTGGAGACATTTATTCAATTTCTGACTTCCAGTTGCAGCTAAAACAATCTAATGAAAATTCAAATTAAATAAATAAATAAATAAATAACGCCCTGTTTTCACAGCCCACAAGTAGCAGCATCTCCAGATCTCCAGTTCCCTCTGATATAAGATGCAAGAATAGAATACCTCTTCCTTTGTCAGCCCCTTGTCTCAGTCACACAGACATAAATTACCAAACCATTGCTGTGACCACAGTGCTTTATGATCTGCTGTCCCTCAAACCCACACCTCTTGATGACTGTCATGCCTCAACCCAAAGGACATCCACGGCAGCTGCTATTTGGACCAAGAGCCAGGTCTGTGGTCACACAGACTTCGCCTTCAAAGGGCTGCTAAATGCAGGGTCTTGTTGGGTTAGGAGTGTTTCTTCCAGGCAGCCCTAGCATGCATGGGGTAGATAAGGGCTCTTGCAGAACAGCTTCGCGCACATGGCATCCTGGAGGATCTAATGAGGTGTCACATAAAAAATACTCCTTAATTAAGTGACCTCAGAGGGTAAACAGCAGGTGGGCAACATCAGGGTGCTACTGGCAGGAAAAACAAATAGATGCTTATTAGCTTTACCTCATCAGTAAATATCACTGCCTTGGAGAATGAGAAAAATAAATCAATAACCCTTAGCCAAGGTATGTTGAAACACTGGCCTTTTAGTGCACACAGCTACGCCACCCAGTCTTCCATTTGCCCTGCTTTATTTACAGTCCCTTATGTTAAACTCATACACTAGTCCGTTTTACCCTCATTAATTATTTGTATTTATAGTTAAAATAGACCACACCTTCCCAGATGAACTGTATCTGAGTATTTGCTGAGTCCTACTACGTGCCAGGTGCTTCTTGCTGCATTATCTTCGGAAACCTTTATGCCAATCAGGTGACTGTGACTCGCCCAACCAACATCATTCAGTTATCAAGTAGTAGAGCAGGCATTCAAGCCTCCGTTCCATGGCAGCTGCCATCCACTACTGACAGGGCCCACTTTCTCTCCAGTCTTTGTGTTCTACTATGTTTAACTTGAGTGTGTTCCCTGTTCTTTTTGGAATCATCTTTTTGTGGCTTTTACCCACTAATCCCTGCTCTCTTCATTCTTCTGTTTTCTAAAGTTTTCCCAATTCTCTGCACTGCTTTCCTATGATCTTAATTCTTTACCCTTCCCCTTCCCCTTTTCCCGTGACGCTGGCATCCCAAATGCTCACATTTACAATACATCAAGGAAAGACGCAGACTATCCATACCATCTACCCTCACTCCCTCATTTAAAGAAACCAACAGTGGGAAAAATTAGGCAACAAATCCAAGGGCCCACTGCCAGTCAGGAGTTGGACTCTGTTAAAACAATTAATTGGGAAGCCATTAGGCTGAGATGGCTCCAGCACCTTGGGTTATATAAGCAGACAGAAACTCAACTCACTGAAAACAGTAAAACAAAACTTAGTCTTAACTAATCAACTCACCTCTAACTAGGTACTTTCCACTTTAACCAATGAAACATTTTATTTGTCTTGTTTTCAAAAACACATTAAAATTTTTATCTTTGCACACCTTCGGGGAACCCTGAACTGCTTACACTCTGGTGATGCCCAATTCATGAATTACTATCTGTTCAAATAAACTTATTACAATATGAATGTGCCTAATTTTATATGTTAATAACTCAGTGTAAAAATCAAATCCTGATTTTCACTTTGGTGTTTTTTCAGCCTTTACCAATTTCCTCTCATGTTCCTTAACCATAATCACACAGTAGAAGTCCATTTTTCCTCACCAAATAGCTTTCCTGGAGCTCTGCACCCCACCTGGGCTGTCCTGTTCAGCACTTTCAACACGTGCACCAGACTTGAGCTCCCTAAGGGCAGAGACCTTCGTTTATTGTCTCCAGCACTTGACACTGAGTTGGAGCCTATAAAAGATTGTTGGATGACTAAATGAACAAATGAAGGAACCCGTTTCTTCACAAGTCCCAAAACACACCTTCTCTGTTTCTACCTACATTATCTTAAAGTTCTCCCTGTCTGAAACACTTTACCCCATTGGTTTATTCTCCTGGTTTATTCCATTCACATTTCAAAAACAAGCGCAAATCCCTTCTCTTCCATTGAGCATTTGCAAAGCACTCCAGCTTATCTGGATTTTTCTCATCACTGGTGTCCTGTAGAAATCATCCATCTAGGCCAGGCGCAGTGGCTCATGGCTATAATCCCAGCACTTTGGGAGGCCGAGGCAGTGGATCATGAGGTCAGGAGTTCGAGACCAGCCCAACCAACATGGTGAAACCCCATCTCTACTAAAAATATAAAAATTAGCTGGGCATGGTGGCGCACACCTATAATCCCAGCTACTCAGGAGACTGAGGCAGAAGAATCACTTGAACCCGGGAGATGGAGGTTTCAGTGAGCCAAGATTGTGCCACTACACTCCAGCCTGGTAACAGAGTGAGTCTCCGTCAAGAAAGAAAGAAAGAGAGAGCGGAAGAGAGAGGGCAACAGAGAAAGACAGAAAGACAAGAGAGAAAGAAAGAAAGACAGAAATAAAGAAAGAAAAAGAAAGAAAGAAAGACAAGAGAGAAAGAAAGAAAGAAAGAAAGAAAGAAAGAAAGAAAGAAAGAAAGAAAGAAATCATTCATCTATATAATTCAATCTAAAATTGAATTATATGCAGTTTGCTTCATTCTTCTTAGTCTTCCCACAAGATCTTTTGGAATAAGTATCAATTCTTATATTAAAATAATAATTAGTATTTAGCTAGAGCTTTGTAGCTCACAAAGTACTTTCTTCACACGATATTATCTCCTTTAGTCCTCTCAGCAACCCACAGGGTAGGTATTGGATGCATCTGCTCTAGTACCAGGCATGCTTCTGCCTAGTTCTGTGAGTGTCAGAGTCAAGGCTCTTCCTTCACAGTGCTGCCCTGTGCCATGTGAGGACTGCCACTGATACACTTGTTAATGGACAAAATAATTCATGTATACATTCAGTAGCACTTCATATGTTTTTAACTATATGCTTTTTGAAATTAATACCCCAACGCTTCCCTAATCTACGTTTCTATCTTTCATTTAATCTTAATCTCCTAGTTCCCCTTTATCCCCATCACAACAAATTAGCTGCATCATCAGAAATCTGGATTCCTTTCACTCAGCCTTTAGATCATAAACTCATTGCACAGTTAAAATTTTAAGGTGATTAAAGCCATTGCCACATATTTACTGTCAAAGTAGATTTAGGATTTGGTCATGGAGGCTACCTGAAATTATCCCATTTATTATACCACCGGGGAAAAGTAAAGGTGCTGGCACTTGTTCTACCCAAAAGACAAGCTAATGTGAATCAGGTTGATTGGAACTTATTCCCAAGTGATTATGTTTTCTCCTTTTGAAAGAACTTGGGTCACAGAAGTTCAAAAGGAACTCAAAGGAGGTTCTTGTAAAAGAGTGTTTGAAGATCCCTTGTCTGTTGGTCTCTACCCAGAATCAATGCCCCAGAATGATCCTGAATTTAAGGAGCCCTCCACTTGGGCTAAGTGAACACTAACATTTTCATTCTGCCAGTGGATTTTGTTGCTTTGGGTAACAATTTTGCATTTCAAAATTCTTTCCCCTAGGTTTCACCAAGTCTATTCTCTTACAAAAATGTGTGATCTCATTGCACTTTTTATAACATGAACTTATATGCATATTGTAACATGCAGTTACCATTCTTGATCTGGGGACAAGTTAAGGGCAACCTGAGAGAACAAAAGTTATACAAGAATTGAGTTATTTTAAATGAAATCCTGAAACTATTCCATATGATACTACAGATACATATCATTGCACATTTGTCAAAACTCATAGATTGTACAACACCAAAAGTGAGCCCAAATCTAAACATGGACTTTGGGTAATTATGGTGTGTCAATGTAGGTTCATCAATTATAAGAAATGTACCACTCTGTTAGGGAATGTTAATAATGACAGAAGCTCTGCATATGTGGGGGCGGGAATATATAGGGAGATACAGGGAGAGCTCTCAATTTTGCTATGAACCTAAAACTGCTCTTAAAATGTCTTTTTCTTTAACAAATAAAATCTATTTTTAAAAAATCAACTTTTGCTAATATACACCCATACATGCATATGTTCAATACTATTCTGTTTTTTGTTTGATAAGAGGTCAGAAATATTCATATACCTTGTTTGTAAATTGCTTTTACTTTCACATCATGACATTTCAGTGAAAAAGAAACAATGAAAAGTGGGTTCCAGTAAAGAGGCCAAGAAGCCCACTGAAAGAATTAAGTCTGATTCCCAATAACTGTGGAAAAACCTCAACAGAAATTCAGCCAGCTTATGGTCAGTTTTAAACTTAAATTCATCTTCAAGATTTACTAGCTAGAAGAGATGAGTGGTAGGAATCGATGCTTGCACAGCCTTTTCCAACCTTCACTCATAACCATCCCTTAGGAAAGAATGCTTTCTTTTATTTTCTNACCTGTCAACAACCTCTTCCACGCAACTGGCAGGTGAAAACCTTCTGTCAATAAACAGCTCATGCACTTGTCTATAGCATCTGGGAGCTTCTTTCTCAGGTTCCCCACATGAACAAAGGACAGGGCTTTTTCTTGGGCAATTCCAATTAAGTAGCTTCAGCCACTTTATTAGAAATTAGCTAGACAAGGCCAGGCATGGTGGCTGACGCCTGTAATCCCAGCACTTTGGGAGGCCAAGGCAGGAGGATTACAAAGTCAAGAGATTGAGACCATCCTGGCCAACATGGTGAAACTTCAACTCTACTAAAAATTTAAAAAAATAGCTGGATGTGGTGGCACATGCCTGTAATCCCAGCCATTCAACAGGCTGAAGCAGGAGAATCACTTGAACCCAGGAGGCAGAGGTTGCAGTGAGCTGAGATTGCACCACTGCACTCCAACCTGGTGACAAAGCGAGACTCTGTCTCAAAAAAAACCAAAGAAACCAGCTAGACAGTAATCTAGACAGAGCTGTTTCTCTGCTGTTGTATCTACTCTTCCCTCAGCACTGACTTTCTGAAGCTCCGAAAGGTCTAATTTTTCAAGTCATTTGTCTACTTCCAACTGTCCTTGGTAGATGATTCTAGTGATAAATATATTATGACTGAACCAAGTTTTCCCTAGTTTATTAATTCATACAAATTAATTAATTTTTCAAACATGTGCTTCCTGAGGCCCAATAACAACTTCTTTCAACTCCAGATTGTCAAGCACTCACATGTGTGTTATCTTTGGCATAGGAGCCAGTAAGAGGGAAAGCAGAATGGCCAGAAAGCAGAGAAGGAAACCTGCTATTCTTAGAAAAAGGTCAGAAGCCATCTCTTATCTCAAATCAACAAAGACTGTGAAAGGAAAAAGAAAGATGAGTCTTGTATATAGGCCATAATCCATCACTGTAAGTCCAGTAAACCTATCATAAGAAGGTCCAAGCTTGCTTCTGTTTTCTAATAACATTTCTTTGCCCAACAAAAAAGAATTAAGATTCTTATCTTGTTATGGTGGCAACAAGCCTTGCTTTTGGGATGGAATATCATTTAGAATTTGTACTCAGAAATTGTTTTGACACTTTTCTCTTGTCTACCTGAAGAGAAAGAGAAAGCCCAGGGGAAAAGTATTCATAGAGCGAAGAAGTATCGAGTTCCTTTCATAGGAACCTTGTAACTCCTCTTTTCATTACCGGTTCTTCATTTCAGGAAGAGCTGGAGATAAAAACTGCCAGGGTAGTCAGAATACAGGTCTCCTGCAATGCATTTCATGTGTCTTCTAATGATTCCTACTAGATCCTAATAGGTTAGGGAAGGTGGTCCATTAGCTGCTGTGTCTTCCATCTGTCAAATCCTTTCCCACACTCCTTGGTAAATTCCTCAAATCTGTCTGTTTTTTTTTTTTTTTTTTTTTTTTTTTTTTTTTCTTTCGCAAATCCTGGAAACCTACTGAGACTCATTCAATCAGTAGCTTTCTTTAGGGAGACAGAGCCTTGCTCTATCACCCAGGCAGGAGGGCTGTGGCACAATCATGGCTCACTGTAGCCTCAACCTCTAGAGCTCAAGCATGTTTCTTTTACCTCAGCCTCCTGAGTAACTAGGACTATAGGCACATACCACCACACTCGGCTAATTTTTGTATTTTTTGTTTGGTTGGTTGGTTTTGGTTTTGGTTTGGTTTGGTTTGGTTTGGTTTTTTTGAGACAGAGTCTCGCTCTGTTGCCTAGGCTGGAGTGCAGTGGCATCCTCTGAGCTCACTGCAACCACTGCCTCCAGGGTTCAAACGATTCTCCTGCCTCAGCCTCCCGAGCAGCTGGGACTACAGGCACACACCACCACACTCAGCTAATTTTTGTATTTTTAGTAGAGATGGGGTTTCACTATATTAACCAGGCTGGTCTTGAACTCCTGACCTTGTGATCCACCCACCTTGACCTCCCAAAGTGCTGGGATTACAGGTGTGAACCACCACACCTGGCCAATTTCTGTATTTTTAGTAAAGACAGGGTTTTGCCATGTTCCCCAGGCTGGTCTCAAACTCCTGGGCTCAAGCAATCTGCCTGCCTCAGCCTCCCAAAGTCCAGGGATTACAGGTGTAAACTACCACACCCAGCCTCTGGATTTTTTCTAGCCACATTCAACTTTAATTCAATTAACTATGTCTCCAAAACTTCCCATGCTCCCACGAGGAAGTGAGTAGAGGTATGAATGAAATAAGATTGGATATAAGTTAATTTTTGAATCTGAGGCATGAGTATGTGAGGGTTTATTACAGTCTTCATTAGCTGTTGATATACTTTTACGTATATTTGAACTTTTCCTTAATAAATGTAATAAGAGGTCTAACTATCCATCATCTCAGTCAAGTGCAGGGTTTTAAATAATAAATTCTGAAAAAAAATCTTCCAAAAAATACTACAGTGTCATAGCTATTCTAAATTTTGTCCCTAAACAGTATAACAAAGCCCTTTCTTGTCCCTTACTGCAGGTAATTCAGATGACACACTCTTTCCTCACCTCCTCTCTGCCCTTCTCTCGCACTTATAAAACGTAACCAGTCATTTTGACTGGAGCGTGGTGGATTCTTGGTTCTATGATTCTCAATACTGTATGCATCTCCTCTTCTGCTTAGGAAAGGCAACTGCTAAAGGAATGGCTTGCCAACTGACAAATTAGCTGGGGAGACCATTTGTTGGCAAATCTTCTGTAACTCCAATGCAGTAAATGCTGTTGGTGCCCTGCTCTGATCCCCTTCACCAGCCAGGACACCAGCCTCTTGCTGCAGAGAAGGTTGGCCAGAGCCATGCTGGTAAACGTTTAACATCTGGCTGCTTGTGGGAGTGTAAGGCCTGGGATTTGTAGCTTTTGTTGATTTTCATGACGTAAATGGTTCCATCTTGGCCGATTGCAGGCTGTCAGGGTGAAGTCACAGAATGGGCATTTGGGAAGGGATGTGCAGTCAGCATTTGTAAGCTGTGATGAGCTGACTCCAGCATGCCATGGCTACATACAGCTTATAGCTGTTCCTTTCTCTGGGGAATTGCCTCCTGACTGAAGAGTGTCCCCTTTTAGGCTTCACCCATGGATACCTGGAAATAATGACCAACTGATATAGGTGTACAAAATTCCAGCCCCCTTGCCTCAGGTGGTCAATTCTGTGGAGTGAATTATTCGTCAGAACCCAGCCGCTCCCACCCACACACACACAATGAATCAGATCACATTCCTTGAGACCACATCATTGTACAGCTCTTTGCCCTTTCCTATCCTGCTTCTCTCACTTATTGGCAAGTTGTTCCCCATAAAGAATATGCCATGCCCTCAGGAAATGGCATGTGGGTGAATGCTTGCCTCAGGCTCTGCTTCAAGGAAATCCAACCTGAGATACATTCAAAACGTACCCCAAGGGGTAAGCTTCCCCAAAATTTCCCTCCAGTACACTCCAAATAATACAAAGAGATAATCTCAGGAGATACAAAAGTACACCCCAAAGCATCCAACTACAAACCCCACATTTTTAGTCTTTTTTCACAGCAAAAATGCATGCAAAATTTTAACCTATGTTCCATAATATATCTGTTTAACACTAAAAATGTTGTATTTTTCTCCAGAATTCTCGTGTAGAATCAATGTTCCAAGACGCTAGACTATATATGTCCCATGGCTGTTCCAACTGTGAAGGTGCACATGCTCCAGTCAGAAAAGCCTGAATCAACTTGAAAACCACTCAAACCCTAGGTGCTCAGCTTTCAACTCGACAATGAGCAGCGTGCATTGCCAACCCTCAGAGGCTGTCTCTTCAGTACTAGAAGGTCATAACATACCTACTCCAAACATGATATTAATTTATCCCAGTTTCTCCTTTAGTTTAATCAGGAGGAAGGGAGGGAAGGAGAGTAAAAAAAGGAAGGAATTCAACCACTGTGAGTTAGACTTCAAAATGATCTTCACGTGTTGTTTCTTATCTTCATTTTACAGATGAGAAAACTAAGATTTGGAGCACAAAGTAATTTGCTGAAGGTCAAGAAAGCAGTTAATGCTGGAACCAAGCTCCCCACATCTCTGGACTTTCAGGCCAGAGGTGTCTCTGCTTGTCCATGTTGCCTGCCCAGGACAACCTTGGTATCAGTACAGAAGCAGAAGGATGTGCAGTCTGCAGTCACTCAGTCAAATGCCTCTGCTGATGCCCCGGGGTTAAATGGCAGGGTTTTTTTTTTTAGCATGGCAGCTTTCAGACTCCAAGTGTTTCTGAGTGTATGACAGAAAGCACCACTACATCCAAAACTGGCCAAAGTGGAGACTTGTTTTGCACTTTCCAGCTGTATTTCCTTGATAATAGATGGTCTGAGAATGCCCTCTGGTGCCTTCCTACTGTGTCTTCAAGCACTTTAGAGGCAGGAGGTGGCTGTGGGAAAGAATGAAGAAAAGCTAGACTCCTGGAAATGGTTTTTTCTCACTAAAATAGTGGCGTGGGTGTACTGTCAGCAAACTGTGGCAGGATTCGACCAGGAAGTTGGATAAAAACATAGCGCGTGGTTATATCGCCTCTGTTGCATTTGCCTTTTTGTCTCTAACAATGAATATACTTCTTTTTCATTGCACAATGACTTAAATACTTACCCAATTCACATTATATTAATACAAGGCATAGAAACAATAACAAATGGTGGGCATAAAAATCTCTGACACAATTTTAAATTAGGCATATCCTTTTCTGGTTTTCTGCATAATTTGATCACCATTTCCCAAGAACATGAACAAAAGCACACCCCCTGGATCCTCAGAATGGGGTGCACCTTCTCAAGTACACTGCCACTTCATTTTTAATGACATGTATTTGAGAAAAAGAAAATTGACACTTCTTCCCCAAGATACATCCCTCAATAAGTTGAAAGGAGCACTCAGTAGAAGAAAGGGGAAAAAAGCAATTAAAGACTTTCTAGGGCTATAACCTAGATACATTTGTCCCTTTTAACACTTACATTGATCAGAAATATGAAATGTAAGATTTGGGAAGGAGAGTATCTATTCCAGCCCTCCCTCACATCAGGACTGGTCATAGCAATCACAGTATTAACTCCATGCCAGGTAATATAAGCATTTCACATGAAGTATTTCATTTAAATCCTCACAACCACCTCAGGAGAAAGGAACTATTATTTTCTGCATTGTATAGATGAGAAACTTGAGTCATGGAGATAGGAAATGCATTGCCCAAGGTCACCCAGCCATTAGCAAAGCCAGAACTCAAGCATCAATCCACTTGGCTCCCCAGCCCATGCTTTTAGCCCTCCAGACATGTGGCATCTATAACTTTCCTAAACAGCCTTCCTGTTCCCACTCCTCAAATTCATCCAACAATGAGCAAATCATTCTATTATCTAATAGCTCTCATTGCTTAAATAGCTCCTGTTACCCTGTGTTGTACCTTTTTGGTCCTGATCCTGTCTACCAGAGTGATGAAGCAGTTTGTTCCCTGTTCTACTTGACTTTTTCTTTCTTTTTTTCTTTTTTTTTTTTTTTT
>NW_016107331.1:2956474-2970140 GCF_001604975.1 Cebus imitator | reverse complement strand
TGAGATGGAGTCTCACTCCGTTGCCCAGGCTGGAATGCAAGGGATTACAGGCACCTGCCACCACGCCGGCTAATTTTTGTATTTTTAGTAGAGACAGGGTTTCACCATGTTGACCAGGCTGGTCTCAAACTCCCGACCTCGCAATCCTCCTGCTTCAGCCTCCCAAAGTGCTGGGATTACAGGTATGAGCCACCACGCCCAGCCTGACCTTCTTTTAAATATTTGAAATCACATATCAGGTCACTGGTCCTATTTCCCAGCTTTCTCTTCACTAACTAAATGCTCCCGGGGTCCTTCAGCTGTTCCTTGTTTAAGTCGTTTTGCAGGCCTTCAACTACCCAGGTTCATTTTAGCCTGTGTAGCAGCTCTCCCCACAAAATGGAAATGCGATCTCTAGTACTTATCTGATTTCTTGATTTTTCCTCACTGAGATCATCCAAACCTCAGGTCAAGATGGCCAAAAAGGTGAGGTCCACAGACAGCCCAGAAGCCTCCCTCCTAAGGCGCACCAACTGGAATTGAGTGCCCTTCACGTAGCCCTGTCCAGCCGGCCATGCAGCCTCCTAGCTTCACTGTCACCCTGCTCGTACACCTTCATCTTTTCCACAAGGGCGTCATAAGAGACTCTATCAAACGTCTTCCTGAAATCCAGACACATTTTGTCTGTGGAATTTCCCCTCCCCACCCGTCTCCCCACTCTATCAAAAAAGGAAGCAAAGTTTGCTGGGCATATCTTGTTTTTAAGCAAAGCCACATTTAGTGAATCCATATTTAAATGTACCACCAGGCTCAACGGGATGTTTGTTTCAGAAAACGAAAGTTCCTCCAAGAAACCTAATTTTAAATAGAATAGAGAAATGACATTTTAGCTACATCTTTTCACGTGTGAAAGCACTTGAAAAAAACATATTTTCGGGACCATCAATACCACCATGGGGCTCAGCATTTATGAAAGTATTTAATAAATGCTTTATTTTTAAAAATTATACTTTAAGTTCTGGGGTACATGTGCAGGTCATGCAGGATTGCTACGTAGGTATACACATGAGGGGCTAGAGACTTTGAGAGAGGGTGTGGATAACTCGTTCTCTGAGTCCCGAGAGCCTGCTGTTTCAGGGCTAGCACCACCAACATTTGGACGTGTGGGTGCAATTTGGTCATGAGTCTCTTCAGTTTAATTTTCATCTTCTGGTTGTGTGTTTTAGCATTTTTCTCTGTAATCGCATAGATTTTTGAGAGGTTGCTTTGGCCTAAAGCTTCTGAGCCTGTTTGACCTCCAAGACTTCAGCCGCCAAGTTGAGAAAGCTACATTTCCGAATACTACATCTGACAGATGCCACTTAAATACTACATTTACAAAATGTAATTATACTTTGACTACAACTGCATTAGTCAGGATTGGAACTTTATCTGCATCGTACTTTAACCAGAGAAGTAAATCTCACCAAGGCAATTTGATATCTGGATTGAGTTCTGTAGTCAGAATACATTAAATTCCACCTTCTAAAACTTTTATAGCTGCCATTCTGGACAGTGAACATTAAGCTGCCATTGAAAGATTTTGAGATCATAGATAAAGACCCCATTGCGTAAGCACCATACAGGCTAACACCAAAAAAAAAAAAAAAAAAGATGAAGGCATTTTAAAAATATATTATTTAGTAAAACTAGTGTACCATTTATTTAGAATATGTCAGGACGTTCTGAGAGTTTAACAAATGTGAACTCACTTAATCCCTGTAACAACCCTTAGTGATAGTGACTTCCATTTTCTTCATTTTCACAGAAGGTAAAATGAAGGCACAGACAAGATTAAGTGACTTGCTCAAAGACACACAGCTAGGAAGTGGCATGTAGCCTCAACAGTGAAAAGTAAGTGTTATGCTTCAAACTTGAACAAAAAAATGCAGAGAGACTTTCCATTCTGTCCCTGGGCACTCTCAAAAATGTCTTAAATACTTTTACATTTCTCCTCACTTCAAGTGGCAGTGTTATGTTTTTCTTCATAAAAGAATAAGTTTAAAAGGTACAGGAATAAGATAAATAAATTCTGCAATGTTAAAGGTCACATATGGCTGGCTTGAGTTTACCATTCTTAGGTCCTTGAGTTCAATTCACTGACTTCAATTTCTGATCCTTGTGGTAGCTTCAATGTCCACTATTCTGCTGGGCTGGCCCGTGGTATATACTAAATAAATCTTTATTGAATTCAATTAAATCAATGAGGCATTTCATGCTGCACCATATAAAGATATTAATAATAGCCTTAACATTTACCTCAAAATACTTTGCATGTCTTGTTAGCTTACTCTGTCTCTTGCAAAAGATTTAGACTCACATTTCTATGAGTAGGATTTAGGATACTTAGCTCCATGAATTAGATTATACTTATGAAAATTGTAAGAGTTAACAGACACAAACCCAGTAGAATATTCTAATGTGGCCATATTTTACACAAATTAGAAATAGTGTAATATGAAAAATTAATGTAGTCTCTTCACACTCAAAACGTGAAGTAATGTAAGTGCCTCAAATTTAACTTCTTTTTGAGGATCAAAGCATTTTTAAGGCTGGCAGGCCAAATGAATTGTAAAACTGAGCTCAGGATATGGCCTGAATTATGCAAGTTTTGAATTACGCAGTCTTTAAGACCACATCATTTTCATAAGTGCCACCAGCCCCAACACATCACCAAGGGACAACCCAAAGGAAGCACTGCTGTATGACAACTTGGTGGCTGAAGTCTTGGAGGCCAAACAGGCTCAGAAGCTTTAGGCCAAAGCAACCTCTCAAAAATCTATGCAATTACAGAGAAAAATGCTAAAACACACAACCAGAAGATGAAAATTAAACTGAAGAGACCCATGACCAAATTGCACCCACACGTCCAAATGTTGGTGGTGCTAGCCCTGAAACAGCAGGCTCCCAGGACTCAGAGAACGAGTTATCCACCCCCTCTCTCAAACTCTCTAGCCCTTCATGTGTATACCTACATAGCAATCCTGCATGACCTGCACATGTACCCCAGAACTTAAAGTATAATTTTTAAAAATAAATAAATAAAAATTACAAAATGATATGGAAAAAAAAATTATCTAGCCCTTACGGAATCATAGGCTGTCACATTTCACCTAGATGAGAAACCACAGCTCTCTTAAAGCCACATCATTTCAGGGTGAGAGATGCTGACAGATAAATTACTAAATGACAAGGTGAGGTTAGCCTTTGTGCACTGGAAGCTATGGCTGGAAATGTTCAAGACCAATTCCACAATGACAGGCAAACATTCACTCTCAGAGAGAGAGAGAGACCGAGGGAGAATCAGTAAAAATCTATGGTTTCTCTTCCTCCACTGTATGCCAGTGAAATTGTCCCTGGTATTTAAGAAAGGAAGAACAGAATGAAAACCTAAGAAAAAAAAAGGAATTAAGGTAAAGACCAGGAGACAATGAAAGTAATGGCGGTGGAAGTCTTTTATAAGCACTTGTGAATCTGAAGCAAGAAGTAGCTTCTTTTCTTGGGTTTTACCTTCCAGTGGCCTTCCCAATAGGGAAAAGCTAAAGTCAGTCACTTGTGGTGCCTGTATCAACCTTGTAAGACACACTCAGTTCTCTCTGTAATGCATAACTGTCAGCCTCTCTCACTCATCTGGAGTGATTTTTCCAATTAAGCAGGACAGGCATTTCACTCAAGCCCCCTATTCTAACTTGGAAGCCCGGTCCTGAAGAATGAGACTTCAGTGGCTGCTGACACTTCTTTTGTCACACAAGCTTCTCTAGACAAACAATATTGACTACAAATTTGTCAGGACTTTCTATGGCCATCAATCATGCCTGCCCTTTTGCCTACCTGTGCACTCCTGTATTTCCTCTCACTCCCATGCTTAAGACAAGACAAAATTAAACTTAAAAGTGCAACCCTCGAAGTTAGAATCAGCATAAATCCTGGAGTGCCTGGAATTTGAATATTGATTTGGTACAACTAATGTACTCCTTATCTGAGAAATTAGAAGCTTTACAATGATGTATTGACTCAGAAATGGACACCAGTGTTTCACGTCACAATGCTTTGGTGTTTGTTGTTTTTTCGTTTGTTTTGTTTTTTATGGTGTGTGTGTGTGTGTGTTTTTTCATTTTTACATGAGTTCTCAGAAAGTGCAGGCAAAGGTTTAACTCACAGGTCTCAAACTCCAATGCCTTCAAGGCTCATAGAGCAGAGATGGGGGCAGTTAAAAGCATTTGCTGCTATAGAAATCATTATTTATTATCAAGAACTAGGGGTGCAGAATGTGATTACTTTGGCAGCAGCTGAGGCCTCTGAATCCTGCCTGTATGAACAATTTGTAAGCTGTGGGCCTGTGATTCTTTTTTCTGTTCTTTCTTCTTCAGTCTGGCTTCATCTCAAGAAAAAAAAAATGTACACATCTTCCCATACATGAGAAAGGATGACTTACAGTACTCTGTGTGTGTGTGTGTGTGTGTGTGTGTGTGTGTCTGTGTGTGTCTGTGTGTGTGTGTGTTGCCCTGAAGTAATGCCAGCATCCAAAACTGCAACCTTACCTTTCTAATCCTTAAGAACCAGAAACAGAGACAGAGTTGCTCCTGCTCAGAAAAGGCTACAGCCATTTCCCAGAACTCCATTAGGACTTGAATTAGGGGACCAAGTCACCAGCACAGTGAACTCCAAGATGGGCTGGTCCACCTCTTGTGATCAAAAATACTGGTACTAGCACCAGTGTGCCCATCATTAGAGTTTCTTCTTTTGCTTCTTGAATGAGAAGGAATGGGGATTTTCAATTAAAGTTTTAAAATATCTTCTTTCTTCAAGGTCTTATCAGCCAACTTGTCAATTGTCTTTCAGCTCAGAAGACAAGAGATTCATGGAAAAGGGATCCCTTTTATTTGTCTCCTCCAGCACCTCTGCCACTTGCAGGCACAAACTGTCCTCAAATGATGAAATATCCGCTGCTTCCCAGCATCTTTGGGAGGTACATATACAATCGCAATGCTGTGTTTGCAAGTTGGTTATAATAAAAGTGAAATCCGAAATGAGTACATGTAAAGCAGAAATTTCAGAGCCCCTCTGGTTAACACAGTCATTAATTTACCTTTCTTCTTTTCCTTGATTTATGAAACTACTAGTTGCAAACTGATGTCGATTCAGAGCAGGAACCAGGGGTGGGCAACTGATCTCAGCATCTGACCCTTTTGGAGCAGCTGTCTGAACCACAAGGAGAAAGGATCAGGCCTGAAGCCAGTGGGAGAATCATCATAACAGACAATACAACCCATTTGTTTAATGAGGAAAGAGTTAGGCAACCTACTGAAAACCACAGGCCTCATCTACATTTTTTAAACTTATGACCATATCTAGAAAAGTTGCTTAACTCTTCTATGCTCCATTCTTCCAATGCTCAGAGCTCCGTGAGACTCACTCAGAGCTCCCATGTGACTCGATGCCTGCCCCACCTCACCACACCTGCACAACTATCAAAACAACCAGGAAGGAAAGCTTTCTTTAAAGAATGAAGATTCTGGCCAGGTGCAGTGGCTCGTGCCTGTAATCCCAGCATTTTGGGAGGCCTAGATGGGCAGATCACAAGGTCAGGAAACCAAGACCATCCTGGTCAACATGGTGAAACCCCATCTCTACTAAAATACAAAAAAAATTAGCTGGACATGATGGCATGCACCTGTAGTCCCACCTACTCAGGAGGCTGAGGCAGAGGAATCTCTTGAACCTGGGAGGCAGAAGTTGCAGTAAGCTGAGATCATGCCACTGCACTCCAGCCAGGCAACAGAACAAGACTCTGACACAAAAAAAAAAAAAAAAAAAAAAAAAAAAAAAAAAAAGAAGAAGAAGATTTTCTGCCTTCACCCCAGGTCTCATCCAGGCCTATGAAATGGGAAATCTGCCTGATGGGGGCATTTTTACCAGGTGACTCTAAATGAGCAACCAAATTTAGAAATCACTAGGCTAAAGCAGAAAGAGCAAACACAATCCAAGAACCACATCTCCTACTCCTTTGTCCATGACAGACATTATTCATCAACACCAGCACTCTCTCCCACAGAACCCAGCCAAAGCTCAGAATCTTTCTCCAGGTAGAGCTCCAGGCAGCCACACCAGTCAATGAGAGCTGGCTCACCAACTGAAACCCTGCTGCCATCCCTGAGTGAGAACCAGCAGTCCACCAGCACTGTGTACTCAGTTGAACCTTTCACCCAGCAGCTAGAACAGCTCATCGTATAATCCTTTTAGGTTTTCAAAATCTTTTCAAACACATGATCTTCTTTGAGCCTCCCAGAAACCTTGTGCAGTTCAAAGTGTACGTATTATTATACCCATTTTACAGATTGAGAAACTTAGGAGGGGAGTCACACAACTTCCCAGTCTTGCCCATGGTCAGAGAGCAGCTGAAGAGTAAGGACAGAAAATCCACCCAGATCTCCTATCTCCTAGACCAGCATTCTTCCTTCTAACAAGCTGGGCATAGAGTATTGAGGACAACATTATTACCTGAGCCTAGCAAGAAACAGACCATACAGCAAACAGTACAGAAGAGGAAGGTGGACTGGAGAGGTTTAGAAAATTGACCAAGGTCCCAAAGCCTTAAAGCCAGCAAGCAAAAACCCCAAGCAGGTCTGTCTGACTCTACACCCTGTGCTCTTCCTGTTTAGATGGTGTGTCCTCCCAGAGCAGCACAGACTAGGAAAGGGCCTTTCCTGTCCTCTCCTGCAGTTCACTCTCACACACCCTGCTCATCTGGCCCTCCTCCCAGCCTATTTCCCTTGTTTCCGCTGGAGTCATCCTCTCAGCCACTCTTCTCTCCACCAGCCACCCACCTTCTCGCCCCTGTAACTTCCTTACAAATGCAGAAGGAAACCGCCCAGCTTACTCACGGCGGCCCCAGCCAACAGAGTGCAGATAAGCACCTTGGCAGCGAGACACGAATATAAAATTGCAAACAGCTTTTGAAGTTACAGATCCGTAATCTTCTAAGCAAAGAAGAAGGGTTCACCTCTTCTCCCCCTCATCTGAATCGACACTCCAAAGGACTGAACTGAGTCCAGCCAGCTTCGGATGTGATCTCACAAGCCCACCTGCCACACATGCATTTCTAGCCTGTTGCCAGAGCAAACCCCCACACGGCTTGTCACCACTTAACGCAGGGGACATGTTTCCACAGAAATCAAAGCAAAAAGATATGTTTTGCTGCCCTTTCATGTGCTCAAATACATCCTGACTGACCCAGTTGTGCCCTTAGTTGAAGAAACTAAACACTTTCAAGTTTAGAAGGGTAGATGCTCAGGGTTTCTGGAGGACGGGCTGGCTCACCTCTACAGCGTAACAGCCTGTAACCCTGGCCAAGTTACTGAATCTCTCTCATCTCAATTTTTCCATCTGTAAAATGGGATTCTACCAATAGCACTTTCCTTTAAGGTTCTTGTAATTATTAAAATACTTGATTCACATAAAAACATTAGGACAAAGATACAGAGTCAACAATAAATATTTACCATCACCGTCATTTTAAAACAGAGACAAAAGATTTGAGGACATATCTACATGACCTTTGGAATTTAGATGGCAACCCAACAGGTCCCTGTTGTATTTTAGGGTCACAGTAAACAGGTTTTGATTGCCAAACCTAAAACTCCAGTGTTTCTGTCATTATTATTTTTAATGGAATGACTTGTATATAATAAAAATTGCTAAAATTATTTTTAGAATTAAGTCAACATGAGATAACAGTGCTTGGTGAGATTATATCTGATTCCTTCAAGCTTCTCTATAAGATATATTTCTCCAAATTTTCTACAAAAGAAAAAGCATGCATTACTTTATCATTGGAAAAATTAAAATAATGGTACATAATAAGATAAAGCACATTATGCCTCGTAATGTATAAACACGGATATCTACAGGAAATGGCAAAGAATAAATGAGTCCACTAAGATTGCATCATGGCTTCCTCTACTGGCTCAGTCGGACATTTTTTCTGGAAAGTTCTAGAGACCTAAGTCTCCACATCCAAATGAAAATGAGCCCCAGATATTACTCAGATATTATTGGCAGCACTTTCTGCCCAGAGAGAGGCAAAACAACGCATTTTTTTGCACTTGGAGGCCACCACCTGGATTTGTGTATGCATGAGCCTCAGCCACATGAGGCCTGTTCAGGGTTGATCTGCCAACTGCACAAAGATAGACACACACACACGTGTGCACACATGCGCACACACATGCGCAGCCCAAACACTGAGTTTCATTTCCACTGCTTTGTTCCTATGAAGTACTAACAGATATTGGCAGATCCTATTTCACATTTTGCTCCATAAACTCTGGGCATTTCAGTTTTTCTCTCCCAATTTAAATAGTTAGAAACATCGCCCAGTCAGAATACTTTTCAATTGGTAAAATATTAATTCTTGTAAGTAAAAAAATGCTAATGTCCTACAAGCACGCAGATCAAAGTTTAAAAACTGATGTTCAAAACCCCACTTTGAAGTACATACTCAAACAGCAGGATCTGTAGTGAATCTAATCTGTTCTTAGGCTCTATCAGCAGAGGGACCAGCTGGGTCATGTGGCATGGGACAAAAGCCAAAGGACTTCATACATTGGCTGCTGTTTGGTGGTAAATTCCGAGTTTCTCAGAGGCTGAGAGACATCTGAGCCAATTCCACATTTGGAAGCTTCTAATATTTAAAAAATGAATGTTTTAAAATACTGCTACAAAAATTATGGGGTTTTTTTGTACATTTACATTTAGCAAGTAAGTGTTTTTGTCCCAATAGTAATTTTAATAATGATATGCACACCATCTTTTGGAGAAAGATTCAAAAGTTCAGCTTTGAGGCCCTTCTTCAATCTGAGGCCCAAGACAAATGGCCCTCTAACGCCACCCCTGTAATGAACTTGAGTACACTTGAGCAGAGGGCAGTGTGAGGATGGCATGACTTCAAATGCTGATCTGAACTCAACTCCATCACCCTCCACCCTGCCTACGGTAGAGGAGTGGGAGACCAAAGGCCAGGATGAGGAACTTCAGATCAAGGGCTGCCAAGGACTCATGTAACCCTTGAGCCACATTTTCCAGAACTTGGACAGACATATGATGTCCAAAATGAGAAAACATATGCTGAAATAGCTTTCTCTGCTCTTGGAATATCAAGTTGTCAATGGCCTTGTTCTGTTCTCCAACTTCCCCCCACCCCCACACCTAGGTTTTGTAATTTTCATTTGTAACAAATTGGTTCTAAGACCTCCAAATTCAAAGACATCAAAGAAAGACATTGTTGCTCAAAGATGATAATATGTAATAATTGTGTTTTCAAAGACCCTTTAAGGTGAGAAAAAAAAACAGATAAGGATAGCAACCTATATAAATATGTCAACAGGATGCAAATATGATTCCAGGCTTTGGGCTTACAGGGCATTGATGTGATGACTATATGGTACCACGTCCCCTGAAGCATAGAAGCAGAAAAACAAAGCAAAAGCCTCGGGGATTCTAAGTCTGATTAGTAACGAAAGGGAGATGAGGAGAGTGATGCAAGGGCCTTCTGTGAGTGACGTCATGACAACCTCAACATCCCTTTCTCTGTTCAGGGAACATGAAGATGCTAACCTGGCAACTGTGAGTCTCAGGCTCCCCCATTCTCCATAATCTGGCCATGCACGTGACTAATGTCCACTGGCCTACATTAGTGCTTTGAAAATAAGTTAGAGCTTGGCTTTAGGGAGCCTTTTAATTCTTGGTAAGTAAGTTTCCTACTTACAGTCTTCATATGTGTTCAGTTGTTGATCAATAGTTGGGTCTACAGCAAGCTGTAAAACGGATATCCAAACATGTCTGTCCTGTTCACCCCACAGTTGTAGGAACATCTTCCCCATTGTTTCACTTTGCGTTTGGAGATTTGAAAAAAAAAAAATTTCCAAAAAGAGTATCAGAGTAAAGAAAATGCAGAATGATAGATACATGTGATTTAAGAAAGTACAAATGTGATTTTCCAAGGAAAAAGGAGCATCTGGCATCAATTGAAGTCTGTGCCCACCTAAAACTAAAAAGCCAAATGGAGTTGTTCATTATAAATACATGTATCCTTTTGCACAAGACACAATGAAGAAATGAAATTTGCTCTCCCCACTCTCATGTTGAGAGAACTGAATACAAATGCTATTTGGGGTCAGAAATAAAACAAAGCCACAGCACCGTGCAGGAAGCCGTCCTCAGCAAAAGAGATGGCCTCCCCAGAATACTGGACCCAAGAAGGTGGTGAGCTTTTGCCCCACCTCTCTGCTCAAAAGCCAGTTTATTCTCTCCCCCTTTGTAGATATCCACATCTAAATCTCAGCCATTCACCTAATTTTCTGTCTTGTTAGCAAGGCTTCAAAAAAAGGCTAGGTTGCTGAGAGATGGGCACAATCCTTGACAATTGCACAAGTAAAGAACATATGCGCTTTATAACATTCTCTTCAGCAGAGAATGTTCTGTGTTCCAGCAGTTCCAACCTCAGGAGCTTCAGGAAAGCCACTGTGAAAACACAGGCAACCCCACGGACCACTGGTCTTCCTCTGAACAGATGAGAGGTCACTCCCGTGGAATGGGTTACACCAGTAGGCTCTGGCCACATTGCCTTCCATGCACTCTACCCTTCAGCCCTGTGGTAAGCACATTTTAAAAGAGCTACAAGCAATTAATAATTGTACAAAGGGCATCAGAGTGAATTAACAGAATACTGTTCCCTGCTAAAAAACAATGACAACAGATAATGACTTTCAAACAAGCTGAGAAAAATAACTTTATTTTTCTAGAAGTATTTTTTTATTTTTTCCTAGTCCCAATGCACTTTGTACTTCTCTATTTATCATGCACTTTGTAACTACCTCAACACTCTGACCCTCTTACCCACTGATGGACTTCTTGAGAATTCTGCCCTATTCTTCTGAATCATCCTCATATTCACAGAGCTTTCAGCAGAGGAGGAAATTAATAGACTCTCAATAAATGTTTGATGGGTGGATAAATGTAGGAAAAATTAATGTATACCAGAATGCAACAGAAAATAATTCCAAAATTCTTGAGATAAAAATGAAAGCTCATCAAAGTAAAAATTTCCCATAGCTAATTGTCCAAACATTAAAAGAGGACCTCATTGTTCTCCAGATGTCATCAGTGATTCATAATAAATAATTACATGAGTATTCTAAATAACGGAATGTTGAAATGTACATTTGTCATCACCAGCACTATCAAACATGTTGGTCACGCCCAAAATAGCTACAGTCCATGTGACCAGGAAGAGAGTCACATCAAGGACTCCAGAGATGATAATGTCAGTGTCCCAGGAAAGTCTGGAAGTCATCGTCTTGAACAGAAAGGCTTAAGGAAGCTGAGGGCAGTTTGTTCACTTGACCCCAGAGTTGGGTTACATGCCCGCAGCACTTACTAAGGGGCAGGAAGTTGGAAGAGGACCTGGAGTCAGACCTCTGCAATGGTGTCAAGTAGGTGAAATTTGTCTTCACCTCCTCTTTCATTGCCTTCCTCGTCTCCCCACCAACCCCGATCTGTCATCTTTCGTAATCACAATGGCAGAGACCCAACAGAGTCACTCATACTATGGTATAACTCATTATGATTGTATAAATTAGGCTCTATTACACAGAGTAACAGCAGAATTTCTACCATCAAAATAGCAAGGGACGTATTTGAGGGATGATGGTCAGTGCCAGCTTGAAGTTGAGCAGGCAGCTACCCACTGAAGCAGCTATATACATTTTTTAATTTTTAGAAATTTAAGATTCAGGCCTTGGATCTCTTGTGACTCTGTGACTATTCATTTTGGAAAAATAAACATTGCCACCTCCTAGAGTGGTTGATAGCAAGAGGGTATCAGACTTCAGACATTGATCCGTGATTCTCTAGAGACCTCTAGTGGTCAGAAGAGAAACTCATCTTTGTTATGAACAGGAAGATGATGAATGCTGGCCAGGGCAAAATGAAGGCCTACAATCTGGTGATCGCCATTAAAGAAACATTTGGAACTTTCAGTAACGGAAGATTTGAGTCATTTACTTTTCCATCTACTTTTTCTCTCTCTCCTTTCTCTTCTTTTTCCATGCTACAATCTCATTTTCCTTAATGCCTTGGAGGGCACTTGTCCTTACTGTCCTTATTACCCATTTTCATTGCTTTATCAGGGTTGTCCACACAAATAAACCACCTTGCCCTTCACAGGATTCATATTTCCCTCCTGCATTCCATGGGCTCCCACCACTTCTTTCACCCTTGGCATCTCTTTGTGTTGTTACTCATACCTACATGTGCTCCCAGATAAGTACAGGAATAGGCCATTGCCCTCTTTATCTTCACCCTTATTCTGCCAGGAGAGTGTTTCTTTGGGGCACTGAGATGGACTGTCCCAGGGGATTAAATCTGAAGACGTGGATTACAGTTACTGCTCGTCTGCTGGTTCACTGTGAAGCTCCGGAAACAGAAACAGCCAAGTTTCCAATATATGTATTTAAAAGAAGAGTCAAAAAAATGCCAAACTTTGCAGGAAATTCAGAGACAACCCTTCACAACACATATAAATCATTCCCACAGATCTGTGGTAGAGGCAATATAAGTGACTATGTTAACCTGAAGCCTTCATAGGTAGACTTTCAGCTGGTCTTTTTGGTTTACCTATCCCAGTTTTTCTTATACAACTACTAAAATTACATAGATATATACGTCATATATTAACATATATACTCTCCAATGTGTACAAGAAGGGCATCCCTCTAAAATTAGATTGTAGCTCTTCCTGGCTTTGAAGTAATCACATCCCGGTAATAGAAAGAGGTGAAACATATCAACAGGAATGAGGTGTGGACTCCAAGCACATCATCTATCAATCTCACCTGAGATCCTGCTTTGCCTTAAAATCTAGTCCAAGACTGTGAATAGATGTCTCTGATTCATTTTTTTCTTAAATCCCCACTTCGAATGCAGCCCTTTCTTCTTTTTTTCCAAGAGGTCTGAATTTGACTCTTTTTTCCAGAGTGGGTCAGGCTAGTGATAGAAGCAACAGACCCCAAAGGACCTCCTCAGTCTGGACCCACATTCTTCTCAGATACAAGACCACAGGATTTCCCATAACCCTATCATATTAATTATTGGTCCAAAAAATAAACAGACACATCGTTATAAATGACTAATTAACAGGGAGTTGTGTCCTAGTAGTTTATGGCCTCAGAGAGCTTTTTAAGCAAAGGGTTAAGGGGAGGAGAAAAAAGAAGCAGGAAACCCTTCCTGTGTCTGGCTTAGTTCACCTTAACTTGAAAAGAGCAAAGCGACTGAACAACACTTGACAATATTTCTGCAGCATTATCAAAATCCAGGACCATGATCTTGATATAAAAGCAAGCTAGTTTCTCTGACACAAATATTTGGTTATAACAGATTAAGGCCCATTTGGGCCTGGTGCAGTAGCTCACGCCTATAATTCCAGCACTGAGAGGCCGAGGCAGGTGGATCATTTGAGGTCAGGAGTTTGAGACCAGCCTGGCCAACATTGCAAAACCCCGTCTCTACTAAAAATACAAAAATTAGGCGGGCTTAGTGGTACACACCTGTAATCCCAGCTACTCGGGAGGCTGAGGCAGGAGAATTGCTT
>NW_016107331.1:2939469-2956364 GCF_001604975.1 Cebus imitator | reverse complement strand
AAAAAAAAAAAAAAAAAAAATTGTTAACCACTAAAATATGTATTGAATGCTTAATATATGAAGGTTATCACACTGAGTTTGCAAAAATTTTCATTTTATACTGCTTCCATTTTCCAAAACCATAAGAGTGCAGACAACAAAAATTTAATGGTATTTGAAGAGCTGATACCATATCCCTCTTAGGAAGGAAACCCTCTCTCTTTTGGCTACATGCTGTGGGAGAAAGTGAGTCCCTGAAGTTCTGAGGGTCATAAGAGCAAAATGGTAAGTTGAGGACTATGCAGTCCTGGCAGGGCTCCACGGAGGACACGAGAAGGCTTTGGTGTTGCTCCATGGTGAAGGAGGAGGTGAGTGATGAAGAGCTATACAAGTGATGTGTCATGAGGTTGGGAAGTGTGTACGGCCAGGTAGCCAGGGAAGAATCCACAGTGGTGAGCTGACTGACTTTTAGAAAAAAAGCTGGTCAAAAATAAGGATTGCTTTAAAAACAAGAACCGAAGAGCCAGCAAGGCTGGGATCTCTGCTGTGAAGCCTCTGACTCTTCACGCATCCAGCCAGTGCCCCTCTCGGTCTGGGGAGTGGCGCCACCCACAGGGTTGTTCCCAGAGACGACTGCTTCTGACTCCCCAAACCCTTTCAGGTCCTGCCAACCCAGCCCACGCCAATTGCTCAAGTCTTTAGAAATGCATAAAAGAAATGAGTAATTTGGTAAATTAGTAAATCCATCTAATTCAGCGAATTGATCATTCGACAATGGTCAGATTGGTGTTTGGGAAATTGGACAGCTTGTCCTCGAGCTGGGAGAGTGTAATCATCTGCGGGCTGTGGGCTTGCGTCTAGCTGCCATTATGCTCAGGGCAGCGCTTTACAGGCACTCCTTCCATTCTCCTTCTTTTTCTCAGTAAATGCCAAAGCGCCTGAAATTCAAGAGCCAGCCCTCATTCTCTGAGAGAGGGTCAACAGTTTAGACTCGGGCCTGGAGAGATCATCTCTGACAAAAAGCTCGTATCTACAGGTCTTCTTTAATCAAAAAGTTAAAGGAAAATGACTAACTAGCGCTGCCCATAAGAAGCAATATTCAGAAATAAGAGAGGCTACTATCAACCCAAGAAGGATTATTCAGAAGTAGGGCAGAGTCCAGTGGCGGGAATTCATAACACTTTGAGATTAGAAGCCTGTCCCAGGGCACAACTGCAAGGCGGAGTGCACGTGGGTCAGTGGAGGGCCTGGCCTCCAGCTCCACCTCTCCTGCTGCGTCCACTAGCTGTGGAGCGAAGAATCAAGCCCACATACAACTCCTTTTCTCCCCTGTAATCCTCTCATTGCATCATTCAGCATTTCGGCCTCAGATGCCATGAAACAGGCAGTGCTCAGACCCTCTGCCCTTCAGAGAGACCATCCCGTACTCTGTTTCTGAATGGGAGACCACACTGCTTCTCTGGGCGACTCTTCCAAAACAGTCCAGGACTGAGCTCCAACACAGATCCTGGGTGTGGCTGGTTCACAGGCTTGGACTGCCCAGAGTAGAGCTGGTCCTGCCAGGAAAAACAGGGCAGAAGGAATACTGGTGAAGAGGAGGAAGCAGAGAACAGCCTCTGCTCTTCCTACCTCATTCAGGCCCCTATGAGCATCTCTCTCCTTCACCAAGAATATAGAGAAAGGTAATAGACACTGAGGAGAGGTTTTACTGCAACAAACAGAAACACTTCAGTGGGGACCGTTACAATTGTAAGAATATCCACAGAGCACATGACACCCCCTTTGGCAGCCCCTACACTGGACCCACCAGCATTCTGCATCCTTAGAGCCAGAGACACATCTGCAGAAATGTGCACCAGTAGCAGCATTCAAGTCCCATGCTGGGAAGAGGACGCAGGTCAGTGTTCAACTCCCCCATCAATTCACCTGTAAGCCCTAAGGTCCTGCCTAGCACCAAGCCACAGAGGGGGCTCTCAGACTGTTTCCATTCAGGTGGGAGGCAGGGGGATGACCAATGTACCCAATATCACTCCTGGGATCCTCCTGCTTGGGCCATCTGAGCAGCGGGAACAGTTACCTTAAGGCTGGGCTCTACAGACAGACTGGGAGCTTACATAGAAGGAGGGCCAGCAACTCTGTTCTCAATCTTAACAAGTGGCTGGATGTGGTGGCTCAGGCCTGTAATCTCAGCACTTTGGGAGGCCAAGGCCCAGACCAGCCTGAGAAACATGGTGAAACCCTGTCTCTATAAAAATTTCAAAAATGACCCAGGGCTTGGCGGTGTGCCCCTGCAGTCCCAACTACTTGGGAGGCCGAAGTGGGAGGATCACCTGAGCCCGGGGGTTCGAGGCTGGGGCGAGCCGTAATCACACAAATGCACTCCAGCCTGGGTAACAGAATGAAACCGTATCTCAAAAAAAAAAAAAGAAAGAAAAAGAAGAAAAGTGATGTCATCATGAAAAACAAAGGCCATCTTTGTTTCTGCGATGTGGCGATGTGCGGGGGAGGTAGATTTGTACAACTCAACATACATGAAACCTAAAGCAAAGGCCAGAGGACCAGTGCCTGACAAGTTCTCTCCAGCAGTCCCTGGAGAGACACAGCCTGTTACTCATTATCCTCCCTCTTGGCTGGGGAGTGCGGGCAGCACACAGGCTGTGGGATCGGTTGCCCAGCATGGAGCTGCCGTAGCCCCATAGCCTCCTCTGCAGCTGCGTGTGTGCTTTTCAGAAACCACCAAATTCAAAACCCCAAACTGCCAAGGTTGAATCTTCCAGGAAAGGCCGATTCAGCCTGCAGTTATTCGTGTTTGAAGAGTTGCTCTGAATTTGAGAGGCGGTCTGACATTCCTGACACTGGGCGGGTTGGGGTCAGCCTGACAGGGACAGCAGAAAGAGACCCATGGTTCTGTGGGAGGCCAGCACGAGCCTGCCAGAAACAGCCTGCTTGCCTGTCTCCCAGACCTCAGCTCAGGCCACTGCCTGGGCTCAGATGAGAACAAGGCAAGGAAACAGAAAGGGTTCGTATTTCACCCTCCAGCCCCTGAGCGACAAAAGCTCTCAGTCACGCAGCTTCCTCCCGGAGTTCACGGCCCGGCAGGCCCCAGATGGCATGAATCACCACTCTGTCGTCCCTGGCTAGGCCCTGGTATGGCGCGCTGTGAGCATTCACACTGTCACCCTTGTTGTGAAGACACCCCCAGCACAGAGTGCTTCTGTCCCAAAGGCACATTTAATTTCAAATTAAAGTTACAAACGCTGAAAGTGACCTCTTCTCCTGGAAATAAAACTGTGAGTTTGAGAGGGAATTTGGCTCCCATGGGGGCCTTGTCTCTCTGCACTGGATGAGACTTTTATTTTTATTTATTTTTTTATTTTTTTTTTTTTTGAGACGGAGTTTCATTCATGTTACCCAGGCTGGAGTGCAATGGCGCGATCTCGGCTCACCTGGGTTCAGGTTCAACCTCCGTCTCCTGGGTTCAGGCAATTCTCCTGCCTCAGCCTCCTGAGTAGCTGGGATTACAGGCACGCACCACCATGCCCAGCTAATTTTTTGTATTTTTAGTAGAGACGGGGTTTCACCATGTTGACCAGGATGGTCTTGATCTCTTGACCTCGTGATCCACCCGCCTCGGCCTCCCAAAGTGCCAGGATTACAGGCTTGAGCCACCGCGCCCAGCCTGGATGAGACTTTTAAATGTCTTCCAACAAAAATCAGGACTTGTCTAGAGGGTTCCCTCTGTCACCACCCCAGCACTCAACATCTTTGCTGTTCATCAGCGGGTTCCCTGGGGCTCATTCGGCAATCACTCCTGGGAGTCACACTGCAAAGTGTGTCAAAGAGAGGAGTGTGACGGTGACACAGAGTTCCAGAGCCCGGTCACCCCTCCAGAGCCTGAAAGACCAAAACCATGGGGAGGACACACAGACGGCTTGAAGGTGACCAGCTGTTCCTCCCAGGGCTGGGCGAGCAGCAGAAAGCATGGAAGTGACTGAGCACAGTGCTGAACAGAGCTCAGCTCTAACCACCCTCACCTCTCAGCCAGACAGTGTCCAGCAGATCCAGGGCAGAGGCGCCAGGCTCCTTTCACAGGAAAGTAAATTCCTATGATGTCAGCCACCAGAGAATCAGCCCATGATGGCTGATTACCTCTGATGCCCTTCACTGAGTTTAAGCCTCATGAAGAAAATGGAAGCACAAGGCATGGTCTTCAAAGAAGTGGCATCTACCAGCAACGCAGCATGGCAGGGGGCGGGGTGGGGGGAGGGGGGGAGGAGGGAGCAGGAAGTGACCAGACTCCAGATCCAGCCGGCCTGGGTTCAAATCCCATTCCACCATCTACTAGCTGGAAATTAGGGCAGACTCTTTCTATCATTATTCTCTCGTTTGCAAAATAAAGATCACAATAGGACCAACCTTGTAAGAATTGTGGGAATAAGTCTATGCACATAAGGTACTAATGTACATAAATGTCAGCTATCCATTAGAAAACAACAAAATATTCAATATAAAGCCAAAATCAATAATATGACAGATGTGAGTCTTGGCCCACATTAGCCCACAAAGCTAGATGGGTAAGAAGAACCACTTTTTCTATTTTTTTTTTTTAGATGGAATTTCACTCTTTTGCCCAGGCTGGAGTAAAGTGGCACAGTCTCAGCTCACTGCAACCTCCACCAGCACTGCCCCAGGTTCAAGCGATTCTCCTGCCTCAGCCTCCTGAGTAGCTGGGATTACAGGTGCCCACCACCACACCCAGCTAATTTTTGTATTTTTAGTAGAGCCGGGGTTTCTCATGTTGGCCAGGCTGGTCTCAAACTCCTGACCTCAGGGGATCCACCCATCTCGGCCTCCCACATTGCTAGGATTACAGGCATGATCCACTGCACCCGGCCTTTCTATTTTCTTTAAATCAATTTGAGACCAATTCCCACACACAGAAAATGCTATCGCAGTCCTGCTGGGGCTCCTGCCTCCCAGAGCTGAGCCGTACACGGCCCTGGAATGTCAGGAAGGCATCCTTCAACCATCTCACACCACTATTCTGGTTTCTACTGCGGTACCTGATGTCCTGGCCCACAGGATCCCTTTACGGCCAGCAGCTCTGACACCTTCTGGCCTCTCTTGGGGATCAGGAGCCTTTGGCCAGGCTGGAGACCTTGTAAAAGGGTCCAGCCCCCTCAACACTCTTTGTCCCATCTCTGAGATCCTTCTGCTGGCCCAGGACCCTGCCCAGGTTTACCAAGCTTTATTGCCTTTGTCCCCTTTGGGGAATCTCTCTTTTTTCTTCTTGCTTGTCCACAAAGGTACCCTCCACGATCCCACCCCTTTCTCTCCATTCCATCCAGTACAATTCACACAGTCACTGGAAAATAGGCAGAAAGATTTCACTTAAGCAGTTTCTCCTATCGTCCTGGAGGTAAAGATTCCAATGTCTTAAGCCACCTGCTTAAATGGAGAAACAGAACGTGCAACAGGCACAACACAAATCAATAGCCCAAGATAACAGTCTGCTGCCATAGTGTGCCAGGAAATAAATGTCAAATTGTGCCTGGCTGAGCCCAGGTCACCAGCAACCAGAATTTTTTCTTTAAATATATGTAAGATATTTTATTCCTTATGCAATGTAATTTTATTTTATTATTATACTTTAAGTTCTGGGGTACATGTGTAGAACGTGCAGGTTTGTTATATAAGTATACATGTGTCATGGTGGTTTGCTGTACCTATCACCCTGCCATCTATACTAGATATTTCTCCTAATGCTATCCCTCCCCTATCCCCCCACCCCATGCTATCCCTCCCCTAGCCCCTCACCCCCCCCAGCAGGCCCCAGTATGTGAAGAAGACATTTATGCAGCCAAAAAACATATGAAAAAAGCTCATCATCACTGGTCATTAGAGAAATGCAAAGCAACCAGAACTTCTAAAACATAATTGTATTCCCTATCATCTCACATATGCAAGCGTGGGGCAGGGTAGTGCAATTATGTGGTCCCCTCAGCAGTGTGGAGGGTGGGGAGGTTTCCTGTAGGGAAACTGACTTCTTAGCTGAGCTCTGACACAGGAAAATGAGTTAGCTGGAGAAGGGAAGGAGGCTGAACATTTCATCTAAGAGCTGGAGTAAGGACAAAAGAATGAAGGTAAGAGTCATGGAATAGAAAGAGATGCCAGAGAATTTCTGGAACCCAAGTACCAGGTAGAGGAGTGCCTTGGTGGAGTAGCCAGGGGCAGCCACCAGAAAGCAGTGTGACCTGAGCTAGGGAGCTTGATCAGCTACATCTGGGTCTGGCTTTGAGACCAAGAAATGAGGACCCCGGGTGGTGTGGCAGGAGTTTGCAAACCCTCAGGATGAAGAAACATATTTAAAGATAAGTAATTTTTAAAATCCTATTTGTAATCAGGAAAATGTAGGTTTACTAATGAGCAGAATCTAAAAGTTTAGTAAACTGTAAGGATAAAAGAAGAAAATAATTTCTCTTATAAATAAGATGTCCCATGTTTTCTGGGGATTGCATTCATCCTCCGCAGTCTCTAAGTGTACTTCTGTAGCAAATTTTGAGAAGCTCTTTACATCAATAGCTTTTTAAAATGAAATCAGGATTCCTAGTTTAAAAAGAAAATACGTTTTTCATAGCTACCCAGTAACACACACATACCTGAAACAAAAATTTCGCAAACATTACCTACCTCTCGTGTTGTAAGAATTATCTGGGCCAGGCACAGTGGCTCATGCCTGTAATTCCAACCCTTTGGGAGGCTGACGTGGGAGGGTCACCTGAAGCCAGGAGTTGGAGACCACCAGTGGCAACACTGGGAGACCCCAGCTCTACAAAAAATTAAAAAGTAAAAGAATTATTTGTTTTTTAGCCTATTCAATCCTAATTTATCCTACCTAATTTTTTCTTTAAAACTCTGGTCACAGAGGACTAGCCTGACTTCATAACCCAGTGATGGGTTCCTACACACAGTAGAAATACGATGCCATCGTGCATACGAAGCCACTGAGGAATATCAGCAAGGAAGGGCCTGGTTGAATTTGCTACTTTAGTAAGTTATTCTCTGGGTTGTGTGGAGTTTGACTCTGAGGCAGATAAATGGAAGGGAACAGATCACACAGCGGGTTCTTTTGATTCTCGGGATGGTCTGCAACAAGGGCTCACACTACAGCAGGAGCAACAGAGATATTAACAACAGAAATAACAGGGATAAAGAGAAGGTGATGACCACAAGGACTGAGGAGCTAGATCAGGATGCTGTACTGCATGTGGATCTGAAAGAGTGGGGAAAGTTCAGAAAGGCTCCCAAGTTTCTGCCTCAGCACTGATGCACCGTCAACCGAAAAGAGAGCGAGGTGCACAGGTCTAAATGGGACAGATGGGATTCCCTGGGTCACTTTGCCTTTAAGGTGCCTGAGACGTGGCCATGTGGAGACAGCTGGCATTTGTATATGCAAGTCTAAATCTCTAGGGGAAAGTCAGAACCATATTAACACTTTGGAATCATCAGTATTTGAGTAGCAATTAATATTTTGAAAGTGGATGTGATTCCCCAGAGAGACGTCTGTAATGCCCAGCACATAGAAGATAGTTTCACCTATCTTTGTGTATGTTATCATATGCATATAGTATTTTACATGCAGAATTAATTAATTGCTATAATATTTACCCATCCCCCCACCGCCCTGCATCACACGCGTGCATTCACGTGTGCGTGTGCGCGCACGCACAAACACACACCAAGTTTACAAGATAACAAACAAAGTTTACAAGACAACCCCAGACCTTACAGTGGAACTCAGAGTGGGCAACACAGATTGTCATCTGGCCCATTAAACCAATGTACACCTCTCCTTTGGTAGGTTTGTAGCTCCACAGGGCTGGAGACACACCTGCCAGCTTATTGCTGCAACCACACATTCAATCCTGTGCTCAGCATAGTGCCTGGGACATAGTAGGCACTTAGGGAGAATTATAGAATGAATGAAGCAGTAGTCCCACCTCCACACGTAACCATCACATCCATACAACAATCTGCTTTGGCGTCAGAATTTACATGTGGCTGATAAAAGGGAGACCTCTTTATATTAGAAAAAAAAATGCTCAGATTGTGAATAAATAATGTAGATTGCTTGGAAATGTGTCTAATTTTTGGCAAGATATGACAGCAATTAATTCTGTATCTGAAAATCTAAATACATAATGACAATAAAACAATCTTCTAAGTGAGAATACAATTACTATATTGCTAACAAATGTAAGAGTTGTGCTTGACTGAGTTAGGTGAATAATTCCCCTGTTGTAACAAAAATGAATTTTTTTATACAAATACATCAATTCACAAAGGGGTCACATTAGATAATTTTTAAAACTATCAAAATAACTGATTCAAAAATATTTCATTTGAAGACTTAAAAATACCTATGTTAATTAACTATGTAGTAAATAATAAAAAGATTACATAATTTTCTTTTAAAAATATTATTTCAATTTTTTATTTAAAATAAGCACATTATAAACAGCAGATGCTTGAGATAATTTAGAGTATTGCTTGACATTAAAGTAAAAAAACATGCAAAACCCTCTCTTAAGTTTCTTACAAATGGCTTTTGGTTTGATGTTTCAGTTCTTTTGTACACATAGCAAGACCCTAATCATCTTTAGTGATAGAAACACAGAGACTATCTGTTCTCAATACTGTATTATGGTGTCTTTAGGAATCTTTTTGTGCAAACAGGGCTTTATATCTCTGTGTGAACCTTAACCTGAACTCCCAAAGGGCAATCAGCAATTTAAAACATCCTAACCAAGAAATCTCCCAGAGAAGCCTGCTGTAAGCAACTTTAAAGATTGCTTTCCAAATCTGCACCAGAACATCACTTAGCACAAAGGATATTAAATAAATTTTCATTGGTAAAATAAGGAGTGCGCCAGATATGTGGTCAGATGAAAATTGTATGCAGGCACCTCAACTTTTGCACAAACAAAGTACAAAAATCTCCACCACTTTCAGCTTCAGTGTGAGACCCTAGGTCTCATCTAGCCTTCCACCACTTTGTGGTGGACTCTGTTACCTGTTCAAACTCAGAGCTTTTCCTCCCATTCCAAGAATATTATCCTGTCTGCCTTAAAATGAACTTTCATGCAGGGCACTAGTCCAAGTGCCTAAAAGGACAAAGCCTTCATCAAGCGTACTGGAGCAGGCCACATGACTGCTTACTGATAAACATCCAATTATATTCTAGAATTCTGCCTGAGACTGACTTTCGCTGGTACGTAACACCTGGTGACTAGGGTGTGGAGAAAGAAACATCCAGTTATCACTTCCATTTAACTGTGGGAGGCTACCCAGTAATCACCAAATAAAACAGACCAATTTGGCTCACATGAGTTTTCAAAACTTTTGCTGAGAGACTAGCAAGGAGACCCAGAAATAATCTGGCTGTGTCCCCCTTCCAAATAACTGGAAACCTAATCCTTTCTAAAGTCAGAATAGCCTCAGAAAACGTGCATATAGGATGAAAGGTATAGAACAACTGACCTAGTCTAGCCTTCACCCTACAGCGGAAAGAACGTCAACAGAAAGAAGAAACTAGAATCACACAGGTAGCAAGTGATGGCCTCATGCATTGCCTCAACACAAGCCCGAGCCAAACAGCAGAGAAGGGTCAGCCTCCTTCTGTCCTGAGCAGTGGATCACCTTTGACTTCTCTGTGGTGATTAGAGAGTAGTAGAGAAAGGTCCACTCGAAAGCATTGTCCTGTGGGCTACCATTCAGTTGTGTATGTTCTAATGTGCATTCTAGGTTTGAATGAATGAAACCCCTAGAAGAAATACAGAAAGACCAGGATGTTTGTTAAGATTAGGTCTGCAGCTGAAATTTCACCATTAAGGGCTCAGCCTTTTGGAGTTATCATGACTCTCTTATGTCCAAAGATACCACATTCATTCAGCAAACATTACTTGGGCATCCACTGTGGGCCAGGCACTGTACCAGAAATGACGGAGTAATGACAGAGACATAATCCAACGGTCACCAGTCCTGGGGAAGTAGCATGTTCTCAGGAACAATGCTAGGACTTCTATATTATTATTATTATTATTATTATACTTTAAGTTCTAGGGTATATGTGCAGAGCGTGCAGGTTTGCTACATAGGTATACAAGTGTCATGTTGGTTTGCTGCATCCATCACCCCATCATCTACATTAGGTATTTCTCCTAATGCTGTTCCTCCCCTATCCCCCTACCCCCTGCTGTCCCTCCCCTAGGTCTCCACCCCCCGTCAGACCCCAGCCTGTGATGTTCCCCTCCCTGTGTCCATGTGTCTCATTGTTCAACACCCCCTTATAAGTGATAACATGCAGTGTTTGGTTTTCTGTTCTTGTGTTAGTTTGCTGAGAATTATGGTTTCCAGCTTTATCTATGTCCCTGCAGAGGACATGAACTCATCCTTTTTTATGGCTGCATAGTATTCCACAGTGTATATGTGCCACATTTTCTTTATCCAGTCTATCATTGATGGGCATTTGGGTTGGTTCCAAGTCTTTGCTATTGTGAACAGTGCCACAGTAAACACACTTGTGCATGTGTCTTTATAATAGATTGCTTTATAATCCTTTGGACATATACCCAATAATGGGATTGCTGAGTCAAATGCTATTTCTATTTCTAGATCCTTGAGGAATCGCCACACTGTCTTTCACAATGGTTGAGCATAGGACTTCTTTTATCTCCTGTTTTTCTCAATGACAGGAAGGACCTGGGACAGTTTCTGAGAAAAGATTTCTAAGGGTAGGAGTACAGAAAATGTGCCCAAAAAAAGAGTAAGAAGGGGAGATGCTGAGAGAAGCTCCCTCCAGGGGCAGCCGTCACTGCATCACCGCAGTACTCTAGGACCAGCCCTAACCCTAATTGAGGCAACTGCAGTTAGTAGTGAGGTGAGGAACAAAGGGCTGTTGGTAAGACTCTAATCCAACAGGGACTGAGTAGTTCTTGTCTTGGAGAGAAAAGAAATGCCATACTTCTTCTTTGAGGATTGATGCTCTTTAATATTTTGTCCTAAGTCCTTTCAGGGAAGAGAGGCTTCTTGCATTCCATGTCCATCGACCACATGAGCTCAGAAACGTCTGGTTTTTGTGCCCCACAACATTTCCAGTGAAGCAGAGGTAGATGAAAGTCAAATGCATCCTATCCCTCCTGCCAAGTTCGAAAACAGACCCAGATCAGGGCGAGATGTGTAACTCAGGCCGTATCGTGTTTTCCCCCTCCAGACCTCTGCTCCTCTGAGACACTCAGAAATGGGGGCAGGTAAATGCTGAATTGCTGAGGAATTTTTCCCTGAGATGGAGGAAAGGGTTTTCAACTCAAGGAAAAAGCCTGAATTTTCTGGTGCTGGGGATTAGGCTTGCCCTTGGCAAAGGACTTAGGACTGCTTGGAAAAAGCCAAAGGACTCGTTAGACATCAAAAAACTCAGAACAATGCTTTAATGATTTAAGTGTAAGTGAATCTTTGACACATATGGATTAAATTTCCTTTACTGGCCACATGCTGCAACACTGAAGAAAAATGTTCCTGACAAGTCACATGCTGTCCACCAAATGAGTGCAAACAATGTAACGGATCACCCATGAGGTCCAACTGTGTGCCCTCTCCCAGGACAGGGGCTTCTCAGACCCTGGTCCAGGCCGCTTCATAAGGGGACCTCAGAGTGGGCAGGAGGAACACAAAAGCACTGACCCTCAGACTCCTTCCCCGGGTCCTCCCCATCCTCCTACCTTCTCCCAGGACTGGGATCTAAGCCTCTGGCTACAATGCCAAATGCATTGAACTGAATAAACTGAGACCTCAAAATATATCAAATTTGAGATTTAAAATGGCTTAGGCAAATATAATACTAGATCATCTTTTTTTTTTTTTTTGAGACGGAGTCTCTCTCTGTTGCCCAGGCTGGAGTGCAGTGGTGCGACCTCGGCTCACTGCAACCTCCACCTCCCAGGTTCAAGTGATTCTCCTGCCTCAGCCTCCCAGGTAGCTGGGACTACAGGTGTGTGCCACCATGTCCAGCTAATTTTCTGTACTTTTAGTAGAGACAGAGTTTCATCGTGTTAGCCAAGATGGTCTCAATCTCCCAACCTCGTGATCCACCCACCTCGGCTTCCCAAAGTGCCGGGATTACAGGTGTGAGCCACAGTGCCTGGCCAATGCTAGATCATCTTTAAGCACTCAAAGCCTATAAGCAACTCACAGATGTTGTACTTTAATTTGAAAGACTAAGTTCTTGGTTTATACACCTTTCTCTTTTTAAAAAATCTTTTTTAATTTTTTAGAAATGGAGTCTGGCTTTGCCACCCAGTCTGGAGTGCAGTGGCATGATCATAGCTCACTGCAGCCTTGAATCCTGGGCTCAAGGAATTCCCCCACCTCAGCCTTCTGAGTAGCTGGGACTACTGGCATACATCACCACACCTGGCTAATTTTTATATCTTTATAAACCCTTCTCAACATGTTGATGGTCAGTGAAGACAAGAGGTAATCAAAACTGGCCTCTGCGTGTCTCCTCCATGACAGATACTGCTTGTTGTGACTGGCATATGCACTGCACTCCCCAAAGCACACATGTAGCAGTGGTGACCCCAGACAGTCAGGCATGCCACAGGAAACTGGACAGATTTCCCTAAAAAGAACAACTGTGCCTTGTCTTTCCCACCGTTGGATTTGCTGCTACTCAAGAAAGCCCCAATGACAACACCTTGGAAATCTGTAGGACATCACCCAGCTCTGCATCTGCTGGGAAAGGTTTGGCAAAATAATCTCCTAACTTGGAATTCTCTTCAAGGATTTCACATCCAGAGGCTTCAAATCTTTCCCCAGCTCCTGGGAAAGTGTTAACAACAGCAGAGGAAAAAGCAGAGCCTGCAAGGTCATATTGAGGCATGTGAACCAGACGGACTTGCAGGGCTTGGCTCTACAAAGGTTTGCCTGGGCTTATAAGAAAGCATGTGGCAGCAATACACGGATTTTCATGGAAATAGAAAGATTTGCAAAAATCAGCTTTTTCTTGACAGAATCAAGAATGGGAAGAGCTCACAGGAATTGAGCAAACTTGCAGAAAATACATGAGGAATTTTTTTTTTTTTTTTGAGACAGGGTCTCACTCTGTCTCCCAGGCTAGGGTGCAATGGCACATCATGGTCCACTGCAGCCTTGATCTCCTGGGCTCAAGCAATCCTTTCACCTCGGCCTCCCAAGTAGCTGGGACTTCAGGCTTGTACCACCATACCTGGCTAATTTTTTTTAAAAAAAATTTATAGAAATGGGGTCTCACTATGATGCCCAGGCTGGTCTCAAACTCCCATGCTCAAGGAATTCTCCCACCTCAACCTCCCAAAGTGCTGACATTACAGGCCCAAGGCACCATGCCTAGCTGATGATCTTAAAGACAATTATTTTTAGCATATTGGCAAGACTGTATAAGCCTTTGTCCATTTGGAAAAATTAAATAATAAAGGTCTAATAGGGTAAAAAAAATTAAAAATAAATAAGATTGTTCATTGCAGCACTGTTTACAATAGCAAAGACCTGGAACCAACCCAAATGCCCATCGACGATAGACTGGATAGGGAAAATGTGGCACATATACACTATGGAATATTATGCAGCCATTGAAAACGATGAGTTTGGGTCCTTTGTAGGGACATGGATGAACCTGGAAACCATCATTCTCAGCAAGCTGACACAAGAGCAGAAGATCAAACACCGCATGTTCTCACTCTTAGGTGGGTGTTGAACAATGAGAACACATGGACACAGGGAGGGGAGCACTACACACTGGGGTCGGTTGGGGGGAGATAGGGGAGGGATGGTGGGGGGTGGGGAGCTGTGGAGAGATAGCAAGGGGAGAGATGCCAGATGTAGGTGATGGGGAGGAAGGCGGCAAATCACACTGCCACGTGTGTACCTATGCAACAATTTTGCATGTTCTTCACATGTACCCCAAAACCTAAAATGCAATAAAATAAATAAATGGGGAAAAATAAATAAATAAATAAATAAGAGGCTATGAACCATATAGACTTGTTAATCCTGCTTTTAATCCACTGGGTCCTAGAGTGATCTCACTGCTGACAGAAATTCAGCATTTTGAAAGCTGATTTGTCTAGTCTCAGCCTAGGACAAAAGCTAAGACTATCTTATTGAAAAAAGGCCGGGTACAGTGGCTTACACCTGTAATCCCAGCACTTTGGGAGGCCAAGGAGGGTGGATCACTTGTGGCCGGGAGTTCAAGACCAGCCTAGCCAACATGGCGAAACCCTGTCTCTACTAAAAATACAAAAATTAGCCAGGTGTGGTGACGTATGTCTGTAGTCCCTGTTACGCAGGAGGCTGAGGCGGGAAGATCACTTGAGTCCAGGAAGTAGAGGTTTCAGTGAGCTGAGATCACATCACTGCACTCCAGCCTGAGTGACAGAATGAGACTCTGTCAGAAAGAAAAAGAAAGAGAGAAAAAAAAGAGAGAAAGGAAAGAAAGAAAAAGGAAGGGAGGGAGGGAAGGAAGGAAGGAGGGAAGCAGGGAAGGAAGGAAGGAGGGAAGGAGGGAAGGAAGGAAGGAGGGAAGGAGGGAAGGAAGGAAGGAGGGAAGGAGGAAAGGAGAGAAGGAGGGAGGGAGGGAGGGAAGGAAGGAAGGAAGGAAGGAAGGAAGGAAGGAAGGAAGGAAGGAAGGGAGGGGAAAGCCAATACATCCTAAGGGCTACCATATACAGTTAAAATCCATAACTTTGTGACATCATAATTTGTGCACACAAGAGGAGGTCTACCAGAAGTGCATGAGTCCAAAGGACTCAGAGCAAGAATATTCTGGGAAAAAATAAGTTTTACATTTGTATAAATCAACAGTAATCCACAGTAGACAAAACAGTCATGACATTAGAGAGTAAATAAAGTTCCTTTTAGTAAGTATCAATAAGGCTGACACATTCCAAACCTGGAGGAGTGAATGAATCCATTAATCTCAATGTAAATCTGGGCTAGGTTGTGAAATTCAGTGCATGAGGTTTATGTTTATTATAGGCTATTGAGGAGGAAGAACAGCTATGAAACTGTCCTATTATTCTCTGGACTTACTATCCACAACACTTCTCCAGCCACATAAAAGCTTTGAAAATGCAACAAGAAAGAAAAGTCAGTCATTATTACAAATTAAATGTGTTTATTGTCTCATTTTTGGGTCCAGCCTGATTTTTATTTTTACATCTTCTAGAGAAAGTCATTGTAATTATTGCTAATTCCTAGCAGCCTGCCCTATGAATTTCTTATAGTTTCTGTGCACAAAGGAAGGGAGAAAGGAAAGGAGGGAGGTAGGGGAGGAAGAAGAAATAACGAAGGACTAGCAAGACATGATGCATTTTGTGAGTTATAAATGATTGGACTGCACATAGGGCTTTATCACTAGACTGTGTGTTTGAAAATCAGAAGTAAGATGAAAAATATATGGGAAACCTGAGTAAAGACTTATAAAAGACAAATAAGAATGATTTATTTCAGGATATAAGTATTCTTGTAAAATGAACTGAAAGTGAATTTTAAATGGAAGAAGGAGTAGGGAGATCCCAGATAGTTAATACTGATTTTTTTTTTTAATTTCAGTTTTCACACTGTATTTCAAACCAGTTTTAAACTGCCCACACTATTCCCAAACTATCTGATTTCATGTTTCATCATTTGGTGAGTGTAATCATTTCCATAAAGAAAGCAACACATGATGGCCAAATGAAAACAGAAACTTCACCAGCTTGGGCATCGTTAGAGAGAAGTCCAGGTTCTTCCCAGGCAGCCTGCTCAGCTGTGGGTTCCAGACGTAATAAGAATCTGTCCTGAACTTACACAACCTTAAGTCAAGGATGAAAAGTGGCTAATAGGAGACAGACAGATGAAAAAGGATTAGTTCTCACTAACTACTCAGCCAAGGTTTTTACAGGAAGCAGCAATAAGGGTTTCATGTATTTCACACTTTTCCCTAGAATGGATTTTACCAAATTTCAGTAAAGACATGGCAATATTTCTTTTTGGGCATTAACTTAAATCTATTTTTCAATTCTTATTTTTAGACATCTAGTCCTGTGGTTGGCATTACAGAAGTGTTTCTGGAACGTGGCCATGTTGGCAATGATTTTTAATGGATGCCAAAGAAGAAAAAGCATTCTAACTTGGAAGAAATACTTTAGATCAGAGAAGAAAATGCAAGGCAGTCTAAATGCAAACCATTTATGTTAAACAAATGCAGCCATGCTGAAACAATAGAGTCAGTGCCTTAGTCAAAGAATATTGTTACATGTTTATGGTTATGGAAACTCAGATATAAGAAATATAGAAATGATCTCTTTTGGTACTGGAAAAACTTAGGATATTTGCCTCAGATATTATGCTGTGGATTGAAACCCATTCCTAAAAAAGTTAGAAAGCTTTTTTTTCTTGCCAATCTAAAACAGCTACATGAGCAAGAATAGCTGGGGTGGGCAGGCCTTGGACATTTAGACATGTGGGCATGGTATGAGTCATGGGAATATGATAAAAGGAAGTCCAAAGACCTGGGGTCTTGTCCCATTATCTGTCATTTGCTAAATATGAACCATGAGTCAGTATTCATCTGAGCTTCTATTTCTCATTAATAAGAATGGGATGATTTTTATGCTTGCCCTCTCAGGGCACTTAGGAAAGGAAATCCAGGCCAGGCAAAGTGCCTCACACCTGTAATCCCAGCACTTTGGGAGCCTGAGATGGGCAGATCACCTGAGGTCAGGAGTTGAAGACCAGCCTGGCCAACATAGGGAAACCTTGTCTCTACGAAAAATATAAAAATTAGCTGGGCATGATGGCTCATGCCTGCAATTCCAGCTACTCAAGAGGCTGAGGCAGGA
>NW_016107331.1:2937354-2939264 GCF_001604975.1 Cebus imitator | reverse complement strand
AAAAAAAAAAAAAAGAAAAGAATAAAAAAAAAAGAAAGAAAAGGTTATCCAGTACCATATCAATAGCAAAAAAGTATATTTGGGGACTAATAATAAGCCCTCATCAATTGAACCTCTTAAGAAGTAAGCATGTGTTTCTGGCTTAAAGAAGCAAAACAGAGCTTCAGCTTTCCAGCAATTTTTAGCAGAACAAGTGGGAGAGATGTCAGAGAGTACTAACATTTAAGAACTACAAAATATTAAGAATGAATTTTTAATATTTTGAGTGCTGGTCAGAGTTAATGTAAATATTAAATTTTTTTAATATTTTGAGTGTCGGTCAGAGTTAATGTAACTCTTTTTGGTGCCCAAGGCACGGACAGTCAGTTCGGGATCTAGTTATGCCCAAAGGCACTTTGAGTCTAATGCAGCCTCACTTAACAGCACCTGACAGCTGATGTGGAGAGTCTAACAAGGCTCAATCTGGATCTTTCTCTGGCTCCATCCTCCTCAGTCTCACTTTGACAAAGCTCTTGAAAAAAGTTCAGCTTATCTGACTCCAACAGGGTGTTGAGTTTCTTGTGTCAGAGCTCTAGAAATAGGAACTATTCTTAGCTGGGTTTACTTGGGAAATATTTAGCTGTGTTTTTTAGCTATTCTAGGAATGAGACTGACTTTGGATGGAATCAGGTTGGCGCCTCCACTAGAAGAACGTCTGTTTGTTGAGGAAGAGAGCACGGGGATTGTAAACTTCAGTTTGAATGTTTTAAACTATCTTGTGGGTAAATAGAAGTTCCTGCAACCCAGTTCCTCAGCATAATTCATCCAAGACTCTGTGCTTACTAACAAAAGGTAAGGCAAACTTGCAGTCAGCCCGACCCCAAACTACATGTCAATTGGTTAAATTTACTATATCATCCACTGATGAAAGACAAGAATCTTAGGTGCAACAAAAGTCACTGAACTCCTAAAACATACCCTAAACATCTCCATAAGCAGTTTACCAACATTCCTGGCACTCAATACTGGCATCAGTGCATGGCCTACTCCAGTGTCTTAGAAGTCCCAGATAAATAAATCCAATCCGAAAACCAAAGGGAGAGACTTTCAGAAGCAGGGACAAGCTTAGAGCTCAGTTGGCATCTGAAGGTAGGATAATATGCAGGCAAACTGCCTGATTGACAAGTTGTAAACCAGGATTACAGATGCTGTAATACAACTGAATGGCTCATAGATTCATGGAATGTCAGAATTCCAAAGGCAACCAGAGATGGGATATTCAGTAAGAGTTAGTGATTATCCCTCCAGACCCTGAGCAAGGCTTGCATCTGAATTTCCTCACCAGTGTGTCTCAGCACCTACCAGAGTATCTGGCACATAGTAGGTACTCAATGTATATTTGTTAAATAAATGACAAATAAATAAGTAAATTAATTAATTTAACAGCACTTGTTCCCAATGCCTATTTTAAGGATGACAAATACAGCATTAATAACAGACATTGCATGCTTGCTTTGTCTCACAGCATTTGAAGCCTTAGATAACATAAAACTAATTTAAATGGTTTGCCTATTTTCTCACACTTCTAATATCAAATTTTTAGTGTTCTTAAGCCCCCAAAAATGCTGAGACTGTGAAATCAGCTCCAGCAAGAAGTGATTAGAAGATAATATCACAACGGAGCTATGGGAATCTGCATTAATTTACAGGCACAAAGACTGACGTCAAGAGTATACGTGATATGTTAGCAAAATGTATGAATATTAATATAACATATATTATAATTAATTTAATATTTGTACTCATATTTAGATGCTATTATGCCACACAGACATTTGATAATTCCTGACAACACAATTGGTATCATCTTGACATTAATAGGAGAATGTTAAGCTTATGAAAAATTGCTAGTTGGTCAATGTTTATGTATT
>NW_016107331.1:2906311-2937154 GCF_001604975.1 Cebus imitator | reverse complement strand
GCTAATGTTTTGTATTTTTAGTAGAGACGGGGTTTCACCATGTTGACCAGGATGGTCTCGATCTCTTGACCTCGTGATCCACCTGCCTCGGCCTCCCAAAGTGCTGGGATTACAGGCGTGAACCACCGCGCCCGGCCTTTTTTTTTTTTATCTCTTGAGAGAGTCTTGCTTTGTTGCCCTGAAGATCTCTGAGGATCTGTTCAAATCTTTAAATCTGTTATAAAAGCAAGATGTCCTACAGAAAAAATAAAAATTATTAGGTGATTAAAAACAGAAATTCGGTGTTTTTATATCTGCAAGTGAAATATGTATCTCTATTTCAAAATCCAGGTTTTTGCTCCACTTTCACTGAAGAAGAAAGAGGGAAATTTTAGCAACTATCCAGATATTTCAAAAGGGGAAAGATATTTTGCTTATTCCACTAGAAATTGCACACAAAACTGTAAGGACTGGCATGTTCCATATGATCTGGGCATAGCCCATTTTCTTCTAAAAATTTGATAGTTACATGTAATGAATAATCTTTATTCCATGGGAAACTTAATTTTAGTGTGATTCACTGATCAGCTATGGAGAACATTTATTATAAAATGGGTTATATTTTATTATATTACTAATTGAAAATAAAAGAATATATAAAATGAATATGTTAATCTAGAGAGACAGGAGAAAAAGCATTGTTTATTCATCAAAATATTAAATAATAAACATATATCATTCACTCTAAAGACAAATGAATCTGACTAGATAGAAAATGCCTATTCTACTCATGGTAACCATCACGTGGACTTTGAGAAATTAAACATCCTCATGATGGGAGATAAGGCTGGCTTCATCCTGTTCTAAATCCAGTACCAGCTCATGGAAAAGCAATGAATCACTAGTTTTCCTTGAGTTAGGGAGAAACAGATTGTGTGTGTTAATCCATCTACTTAAAATGGAAATATTTTGAAGATTTTAAAAAGGAACTCTGGATCCCAACAAATAAATGTAGATTTGGGAGCGTAGCTTATAAGACAAAAATTGGGTGTGTCTACATTTTCCCTACTGATGACTGCAATCAATTAGGTAACATAATGGGCAAAACCTGTTAGTAAGATAGAACTGGAAACAAATTATTTTTTCTGACAACTTTTCTATTGGAGATATTAAGGAACAACTGATGTCTCTTGGAAGAAAGTAAAGACAACACCCTCTTTGGCAATCAGCTGTGGGTCTTCTTTGGTCCGATTTTCCCTGATTTTCCATGGCAAACAGAATTTACTTGAAGACGCCTGTCTCGGATCTGCCTGGCTGTTTCCCATGGGAATCAGAGCTCCCTGTCTGGTGATGAGTTTGCTTTCTTGAAAGTGGGGATGACACCCTGAGACCTAGGAGATTCGCTGCCGAAGGGCAGTGAGCATCCTAAGCAGATGAACTAGTGAAAGAGAAAATGTTCTCCATAACCAAAAGCAAATGCAGAAAGCCAGGAGGAAAGACAAACTCTTGGTTCCAAGGACATAGACATTGGTTCTGAGAACGTCTGCAGCCTTGTGAAGTGTATATCATGGAAAACATAATCTTTTTGTCTCAATGGGCATCTCATAAGGCCTATAAAGCAAGGCCCCAGAGAAGCTGTTTAAGAAACAGTTCAGGAGCCTAATTTGTTTTCTATTTTGACATTCAAAAAAGTAATGTGGCTGTTTGGTAAAACCCTCCTGATTACAAAAGAACCATCTGGGATTAATTATGATATCTAGCCTCATTTAAAACCATCATTTTACTCTGTATTTTGAATTTCTCTAATGTAGCTAATTAGAGTTTCTCCCATCCCTACTATAATCCCATATATATTATTACATTATGGGAGATATAGATATATTTGGAGGCTATATGTATATATATATATATATATATATATATTCCAAAGATTTTGAAGAATTGTGCCAGGATTACTACTATTAGTAGCTTAGAGTTAGAAAGTTTTCTGGCTTTTTTTTTTTTAACTTAAAGTCATTTTCTAAGTTTTCTTCAACAGATAACAGTAACAGCTCCAGGACCAATTATGGGCTTACATCATTGGAGCATCACATCTGGAGACCATGACTGCAATGCACTCTTGTCTCTGTCAGCATGTGAGTTGCTTGCATTCAAGAAACATCACTGATTCAGAATAAGCACACCCCTGCCCCTTCGGGTCTATAGAAAACCCCCAGTGGAGCCATGAGACTACAGAGCTTACCTCCCGCCAAAGGTTAGAAACTAAGCTACACTAAATAAGGCCCTTACCTTGCAGGCTACTGGCTAGAAGTGGTTGGCTCTGTGGCGGCATCTTTCCCACTCAGCTAGATTTCAAATCATTTTTTGAAAGAATATCTTTGAAGAGGCCTCAGAGTTCTCTGAAGTCCTTCTACTGCTTTCTTTCAGTTGCTAACTAGAAATTGAATTTAGGAAGGAGATAACAAGAGTTTTGGGGGATCTCTCTTAAACCATATGGAAAGGCAAGACACCTACTGTAAGAGTCAGGAAACTGTTATCCTGGTTTATTACAGAGTGCTTTCCTTTTCCCACAAATAGCTCTAGTCATCATGCTGAGAACCACCTAATGACCATGAGTTTGGGGCATAGGTCTTTTGATTCCACCCTTCTTTCCTGCTGGCCATTTCCCTACCCCAGTGGGAGGCAGAGCCAGGCAGAGAAGAAAGAACAACTTGACTGTGTGTGGATTTTCTGGCAAAAGTTGGGTGAAGGACAAGGTTCAACCTAATTTCTAAAATAAATTTTTCAAGTGTTATTGGTACAAACTCAGTCTGTTCCCCATTACCACAGAGATCAGGAATTAACTGTAATTTTGCTTCTATTTGATTCCCTGCAAGGACAAAACCACACTTTTAATGCCATCACATGCACATTCTAACATTACAGTAAACGTTTTTCTGACGCATTTACAGATTGACAAAAAGAAAGAGAGAAAAATAAACTAAAACACTTGGCTAGGGCTTAGTTACTTCATTGAGAATCAGTAATATTTCAGAAAGTGGTACAATGTAGAAATTACTAAATCCATTCTTTAAAGACCCTCAGGTTAGAGTTTGAATTACTAGAAAAAGAAAGAAATGCAAATTGTTTATTATTTTCACATGTACAGTAAATTCAAAAAATTGTACTTCTTTCGAGAACCATATGGGACAGGATTTCTTTTCATCAGGAGTGGTTTTGCTTGTTATGCCAAGAGCTAAAAAGATGTTTTTAATAACCAAAGCCAGTTTGTTATACAATCTGTCTGGATTTAGCTTGTAAGAGGGATGAAGATCCCTTGGGTAGAAAATAGAGGGTGATGGGGGAGTTGTCTGAGATGACAGAAAAATAGTGCCAAATACACAAAGATGATGATAAAAGATGATTCCAAAGGTAATCACCTTAACTTGTGATTGGTAGAACTCCTGCATAGTTCAAACTGTAGGAAAAGACTGGGGCTCCTTTTGTCAATGTGATCATGTTCTTTATGGGCAGAGTGTAAAAATAAATTGTACGCTGGCAAATATGTCTCTTAAATATCTAAGTTTGGTGCAAGTGAGGCATTCACCCAACAACAGCCTCAGAGGATCTCGGAGAACATGACTGCTCTTTAAACATGGCTTTGGACAAAAGAAAGGCCAACACCCTGTCTCAGACTAGAAAAAATGAGTTATAAGAAATGAGAATGATCCTGAGAGGATGGCCCATGTGCGTTTCACTAGACCAGAATTTAAAAAAAAAAGAGGATGGCCCATGTGCGTTTCACTAGACCAGAATTTAAAAAAAAAAAAAAAAAAAAAAAAAAAAAAAAAAAAGATAGACCAAAAACAAGTACCATAGCATGATAAAGTTTTCATGGTCCATGATGAAATAAGAAAATTAAGGAAAGAATAGCACATTTTTCACAAAACTAAACAAATTTGTATTCAGAGCTAGTCTTTTATTGTGTGGTATATCCTTCCTATAGTTCTCAAGTTAGAATATGCTTTATTACATTAGATCGAACCACAGGAAATTACCAATATTCAACTGCTTTTGACCTACAAAAGCAGCAGTTTTCTAGTGTTCAACATAACATTAAATAATGATAATTGGAATGGGAGATTCTAATGACCTTATGTGGCAAAATATAGAGCCGGTAACCATATGTCAGTATCTAGATTTGGTTTTGAAACTTGGTCCGCAAACTCTAGAAGAATCATCATAAATACATGTTGCCACTAGAGGGCATCTTAACTGGCAGACTTCTAGATTTTGATTGTGGTAAAATGAAACACCACCCCCTTCACCCCACCACTGCCTACCTCCCCACCAAAGAAGAAGGAAGATAGACCCAGATGCTAAACAGAATGTTGTGGTTATTGTTGGAACCAGCTCTATAAGAAAGATAGGGTATAATTCCCGCATCTTGGGGCACCAGGAGCACCAGAAAGCCATGAAACAGAGCCCTGAGCAAGGGTCTTACCCATCCCCTGACCCAGCCTGGTAGCTCAAGGGAAAAGGAATTTGCTGGACACCCTTATTCATTTTCCTCCAATGGAAGGCAAAAACTGGTCGGCCACTAGAGAGCAAAGTCACTACTCTACTGGTGACTGAGTAGAAAAAGAGTTGCAGAAACTCAATATGGCAGCTCCTGTCAACAGCAGACATGAAGAAAAGCAATCCAGCCCTCTGGTTCTTATAAAAGAGGACTATCCAATGCCAAGATGAGGGCATTTTTATTGACCTTGCTAATTACTGCTCAGGCACACCTGACTGACCACAGTGGGCCAAAGGGATTCTCTCTGAGTGGGAATTTGGATTTGTGGGAGGTGAGCTGGAAGGCCCTGCAGAGACTAAGGCTACCATTTTAGAAAGAGCACAATGAGGCTACGTGCAGGCAGAGAGCTGAAGAGAGAAAGCAAACATGCAAAAGCCATGAGAGATCTTATGCCAAAGAGAAATAGATGGGAAGACAAGGCAGAGAAAGTAGCGCCCTTCGTTCCAGACTGTATTCAAATCCAGGTCCAGTCACTTAAGAAGACCTAGCTGGGTCTTGGGATCCAGACCTTGAGATCCATGAGATAGCCTGAGACTAATTTTTCTTTACATAAGTGAGCTGGAAGAGGTGGTGTGGGGGTGTTTAAGTTTTACAAACAAAAGATTCTTACTAAATTGTAAGTTTGTCAGTGATCTAAATATTTAGAGGAGAAGAAACGAGAGTACAGGTGGAACTGGCCCAAAGTTATAGCAACCTGACTCCCTTAACCAGGCTTTGTGAATCTGGGAATTAAGGGATGGAAATAGGAGTAACTCTCTCACCAGTATCCCTGATGATTCACTAGCAAAGGTTTTGCTTTTCATACCCACAAATTTCGGCTTGGCTGGTTTTGATTTCTTAGTTACAAAAAAGAGAAATTCTTCCACCAAGAGACAAAACAATTCCATTCAACTGGAAGTTGAGACTGCCACATAGACACTTTAGGGTCCTTAAGCCTGTGAATCCACAGGCAAAGGAGTAATGCCAGTGGCTCCCAACTGGAAGTGGTTTTTGTCTCCCAGGGGACATTTGCGGTGCCTGGAAACATTTTGGTCATCACAACTGGAGGAGAGGGTGCTCCTAGATATTAGGTATCTAGTGGTAGAGGTCAAGGATGCTGCTAAATGCTCTACCATGCACAGGATGTCCTTGCCCTCCCCGACTTTACATCCCCTCCCTCCATTTCAAAAGGCCTGCCCTGCAGACTTCAAATTATAGTGTAAGACCTGAAGATAGGTTCACAGAGACTATTTAATCAGCTCCTACAATTGTGTATAATGTCAAATCTCTATTCAAAAATTAATATATATTGTTCAGCCACTGTGGAAAGCAGTTTGGAGATTTCTCAAAGAACTAAGAGTTGAACTACCACTTGACCCAGCAGTCTCATTACTGGGTATATACTCAAAGGAAAATAAATTGTTCTACCAAAAAGATACCTGTACTTGTATATTCATTACAGCACTATCACAATAGCAAAAACATGGAATCAACCTAGGTGTCTACCAATGGTGAATTGGATAAAGAAAATGTGGCACATATACACCATGGAAACCTACACAACCATACAAAGGAATGAAACCATGTCCTTTGCAACAACATGGATGCAGCTGGACACCATTATCCTAAAGGAATTCATGCTGGAACTGAAAACCAAATACTACATGTTCTCATTTATAAGTGGGAGCTAAACAAGGACACAAAGATGAGAACAATAGAAAGTGGCAACTACTGCAGGGGAGGGGAGTGAGGGTCTGAAAACTGTCAGGTACTGTGCACTGTGCTCACTACCTGGGTGACGGGATCATTCCTACATCAAACCCCATGACACACAATTTACCCATGTAACAAACCTGCATATGTACTTCCTGAATCTAAAATAAAAGTTTATTTTTAAAAATGCACACATGCACGCGCACACACACACATACATACACACACACATTTATACAGGATCCTTCCATGGCCCCAGAAGGGTTCCTAGCATTATGTTCTCATGACTGTATGTTTCCGGAAAAGTTTTTAAAATAAGCTGTTTTGAACACAATCAGTCAACTTTCAAAATTTGTAACTAGTCGTGATTTCATTTCTCTTTCTTAACAGAGAATCACTTTCATACTTAGTTTATACTTGTAATTTCATAGTCATTCTCCTAGAGAGGGTCTTCTATAGGAAGGAAAATAGTCTGTGCTTCAAAATCTGCATCTGGCCCTACAGAGCTCTAGCTGCACTTGAGGTCATTTCAGAGCTGATATCCCAGAAAACAAATCGAATAACCCTTTTGCAACTGTAGGATGAAAAAGCTGCAAACTACAGAGGAATGAAGAAGGTCAGCAAACCATGAGTTCTGACGTAAGGCATTTAAACATGAAATGAATTCCACCAATTAAGTCTTCATTGTAGTTTGTATTAAGAAAATACCACCGTAAGAAGAAGGGGTATCCTGGATAATCAGGTTCAGTCTCAGAATATGCACATCCTCAGCCAGAAGAACCAGAGGCAGCTGAGGGCACAAGACTCAACAAAGAAGCTGAAGACAAGTTAAGGCTAGAACATCAAAATCTTCATCAATGCATTTTTCTGGACCCTGGACCTTCCCAAAGAGCAGAGAAATTACTAACATGTAAAGAGAGTCTCAGTTCTTATTGGAATGATTCACTGACGTGGAAATGGAAAGTGCCTTGTTTGAGGAGAACATTGAGACTATTGAGTAGGTTTCTAAGTTCAATGTCACACCTAATGTGACAACAAAATTTTAAGGCCAGAGATGAGTTTTGCTCAGAATGATGTCATTGCTGGCTAAAGATGAACATTTCGGGAAACACTTTATCACTTTAAAATACTTGGAAATAAAATTTAGTTCCTTAACCAAAAGCTGCAATAATAATTTCTTCTCCAACCAAGCATTTTACAAAAAATTTCTTCACATTTCTCTGTGACAATTTTTATACTGAAGAAATAATACACATCTTTCATGACATAAATGTATAGATTTTTTGTTATTATTATACTTTAAGTTCTGGGGTACATGTGCAGAACATGCAGGTCTGTTACATAGGTATACATGTGCCATGGTGGTTTGCTGTATCTATCCACCCGTCATCTACATGTATAGATATTTTAGATATCTTTTTTTTTTTTATGCTGAGTCTCACCCTGTCACTCAGACTGGAGTGCAATGGCGTGATCTCGGCTCACTGCAACCTCTGTTTCCTGGGTTCAAGTGATTCTCCTGCCTCAGCTTCCCAAGTAGCTGGGACTACAGACGTGCTTCACCACGCCCAGCTAATTTTTAGTATTTTTAGTAGAGGCAGGGTTTCACCATGTTGGCCAGGCTGGTCTCAAACTCCTGACCTTGTGATCTGGCCATCTCGGCCTCCCAAAGTGCTGAGATTGCAGGCGTGAGCCACCGCACCCAGCCATCTTTTTTTTTCTAAGATTATAAAACCATTTTTATCTCAGATCTAAAACAGGATGGATGGATGAATGGATGGATGGATGGATGGATGGAGAGAAGCAAGGGGTTGACAGATAAAGAGTTGTTTTTCTAAGCCTGGCTGCAGTTCTAGCTAGGGGGGGGGGGGGGGGAACTTCTCATGATGGAGAAAGGCTCTTTCCTTAAGAACAATACCATATCGAGCATGTTGGTTGTGAAAGGTGAGATTCTTAAGAGTTCAACCTACATAACAGAGTTCCAATAAAGAAGAATCAAAGCATTCTACATGATAAAGAAAGAATTGGAAGCCTCTGGTTGTTGGCTGGGAAGAGAAAGTTTTTAGGTCTCTGAGACTGGGGAATGCATAAAGAATTTAGGGGATGAAAAAGAGAGATCCTCAAGAAGGTGAAAGTTCAGGGCCAAGAGACAAGCATGGCCAGTGGGAAATTCTCTGTGACAGGGATTAGCATTAAATGTCCAAGAAAAGAGAATTGGGAATGATTTCCTGCCCTAGACCATAGTTATCCTATTATTCCCCAACTTTTAGGAAAATCTGTGATACTCATGCCAACATCAGCTGCCCTCAAAACAGAGAGCCAGGGGAGAAGGTGAAGCCACCAGAGAGGTAACTGAGAACCACCAGAGGCAGGAAATCAGAACCAGAAGGCACAGTGAGAATGTGAGTCACCACCATGCACACCCCGTCCGCCCTCCTGCTGATGGCCAGCTACCATGGGGAGCAAACTTACTTCTCACACGAAAGGGGCTCAAGCCACTTTACAGGAGAATAAACGAAAGGCTGACGCAGAAAGTCAGAGGATTTGGGGACATCTGGGTAGGCAGCATCAGAGTTACATGTGTTACAAATATAAAAACTAATTTGATCACCTACATTTGCCCTATTTTTCCTTAATAAAAATTTCAGAAGATTCAAACCGCATTTTAAATTCCAGTTCTTTGGAACTAGAGGTTTTGCTCTGGACCATTTGGTTCTTATAAAATGTTGTTGATCCAAGAGCTAATAGCATCACCTAGCAAACATTGCAAGGTCTATCGCATGAAAGAAATCTGAAATAAAGGCAGGTCATCTCAATTAGTTACACAGAAATGCTGGGTCAATTCATTTCATTAATCATGACATTGAGGTTTGAGGTTTGAAGCCACAGACAGGGACACAGGCAGAAGGACGGCTGCCTAGAAGATTGTGTCCCTTCTGTGTCTCCTCCAAGGAAGGGCAAGTGACTCTTCCTCACCCGACCCCGAGAAGGGGATCCTGTAACACTCTGATTCCTCTGAGAACCCAGCTCCACCAATTTTCTCCCCTCTCTAGTATACATTTGTTTAACCTTTCCCTATGCCCCTGTTCCTCCAGCCAGTACAGGGGCTCCCAACTTCAGGGGCAGTCAACCTGGTGGAGTTCAACAACGTGTGGCTTGTGAGCACTGATTTCTTATGCTGTTTATATAAATTAGAGAGTATTCCAGAGCTGCTCTGTAATATCAGTCGCCTATTCTGCAATGCTTTTTTGAGTGAGAAAGCCCGAGTTTGCTATCTGGGAATTATCCGTAACCCACAGCCTATCTCAGCTACCCGTGGACGTTTATGCACCAGAGATCTCAAAGGAAGAGAGTGCTGTAAAGCCCAAAAATTGGGATACAGGCTAACAACATGTGGGCATTTCTATGGGAACGTATTACACATGTGAACCACATTACTCACAATGTTGCAGCAGGCAAAACAAACACCTCATCACTAATGCCTTACCCTACAATGCACTCAAGTTTCTTCCATCTTATTAAAATGTTATTAAAATGGTTGCCTTAAATCCTTTCTGAAAACGTCTAAAACTGCTAGATGTAAAACTAACAAAGCAACAAATAAATTTGAGTTTGTCTAAACCCCTGTGTAAGTCTGTTTCCAATAGGAAACAGATGGCACCCTCAAATTAGGGTAATTTAAGTGGGGTTTAGTTAAACAGGAACCTTTTATGAGGGTTTCAGTAGGGTACAGAACCACAAGGGATAGTGTGGTGACCTGGGGCTAGTAGCAATGGAGTTATCATCCCTGAGTCCAAAGCAACAAGGGAAGAACTTACTGAAACGCAGAAGGAGAGAATGTGGAGGAGGTTGTCTTGAAAGGAACAGTGAAATTCAGAGAAGGGATGAAACCCAGTCGAAAACATTCCCTCTGGGAGAGCACCAGGGGATAAATATCCTGAGCTCTCTCTACTTCCTCTTTTCCATGGAGTGTGATGTTCATCAGCGACTTCCTATTGGGCAAATGCAGGAAATAAACACTCCTTAGTTCTTTCTTCACTTGATCTCTCTCCAGCATTTGACATGATTGACTACTCCCTTCATCTTGAAAGCCTGTTTTTCCTTTGATTTCTGGGACACGACTCTTCTTTGGTTTGCTCTCTTCCTCTCTGATTTCTCCTACTCCAAGTCTACAGATTTGTCTTTCTCATCCTACTCCATAAACGATAGTGTTCCCCAGGGGTCGGTTATCAACCTATCCTTTCTTCTTGGGTGATCTCATTTATTTCTTCATCACCACTACCACCTAATTTTCAACTTTCCCCATATGCCCGTTACTACATGTCTGAGTTTGGGTTTCCCCAGAAGTAGATCCTGAAACAGGGATGCAGATGCAAATAGTTTGTTTTGGTAGTGATGCCTGGAAACACCATTAGGGGAATGGGAAGTGAGACAGGGAAGAGAAAGGAGCCCATAAAGTAAACATTATTAAGCAAGATTCCACAGCAGGCAAAAAGAGCTTAGTCCTGCTGGGGACCTCCAGGGAACAGCGTAAAACATACTCTAGAGTTATCCCACGCAAAGGGCAAATGAGTTGCTGCTTTCGTACACAATCCCTGAGAATCATGGTTGAGGGCTATTCCCAGAAAGCATTAGCTCCTTAACCCTTCCAGCCTGCCACGACCATAGCTAGAGAAGCCCCTGAGGAAGTTGTTGGCAATGGAAAGATGTGCCAGAATGCATCAAAATGGTAAGTGCAAAGCAATATGGGTGAAATGCAGATAATATCTGCTACATTTCTAATTTCTGTTTCTGGTTCAGATCGCTCTATTTTACCCTAGATCCATACAACCAACTGCCCACTCGGACCTCTACTGTCAGACTCCAGGGCCCTGCCACTCCCACCCTCATCTGTTTTCTCACTGATCGCAGAGCCTGACACCACCATCCTTACAACCCCAAATCAGACACCTGCCATTCACTTGTGATTTGCTAATTGATTGCCAACCTCCTAACACCTCTTTTAGCTTCTACCTTCCATCCCACTGTGTTAGTTCAGGTCTTAATATTTTTTGCCTGAGCTATTGCAATAATCTCCTAATCAGCACTTCTCTTTCTATTCTATTCACACTTCCACACCATGTAATCGTCTTGCTCTAAATCCTCCAAAATCCTCTTAAGGGCCTCTCAATTACCTCAAGTCAAGATTCTAAGTCTTTAGGTGAATACAAGCATCTGGTCTCTCTCTTCATCTCCAGCTTCTCTTTCTTAACTCTTCTAAACACATTCTGTATACCTACCCACACACATGTGTTCATAGTTCTCCATACATGACAGAGCCTAGACTTTGCATATGTGTTTCCTTCTGCCATGCTTTCGTTTTGCCTTCAACTCCAACTTGCGTCAAACATCACTTTTTTGCCATTTTGTTCCAGATCTCCAAGGAGACAGATAGCTCTTAGGCTATGTTTCTGCAGCGCTAACAATTCCTGAGCAATCACCACATATCTAATGGGTTTATAGTAAACGTATTCATATGAATAGTGTGGGTTCTTCACCTGAAGATCAGAACATACCAGAAGTGATGCAAAAAGATGAAGACCTGATGGATAAGCATACAATCGTTCATAACAATGCTCAACGCCAGACATAAGGACCAAGGATCCTGTCTTAAGCGGTCTGTTTCTCACTCAAGGGATCTGAGTTATGACCAGACTCGGCTCTGGGAATCTACCATGATGGTGTGAGTCAGGCTTTTTATACCAGATCTAGATTATATCATCAACATTGTTATTATTATGCAGAACAAAAGGTACCTCAGTGGATTGTCCAGCCACATATGTCAAAGATCAATTTACGATTAACAAAGACAATCTAATCTGATTAACACTCCTGCCCAACAGCCTTTTAAGGTTACTGGGCTGCTACTCACCCTCTGCCACCCCAAGATCTCAGCATCTCTATGGAGACTAAACATTCTATTTCAAATGTAACATCTACCTCCATCTGTAGGCTACAGAGGACAGCCACCAGGGCACTTTTCAAAAGAGCGGATGCCACGTTCCCAATGTATTCCTCAGTGCTATGACAAAGGGAGTGTCCTCTGGGCCTTTACAGAAAAAAATAGTTACGGGGAGGGAGAGCAGTTCACACATGATAAATCCATTTCTACATCCCAATGATTTATTACATTTCTCTTCTTTCACTCTCTAATACTAAGAAATGACTGATCTCTCCACTTCGTTTAATGTGTGCCACTGTTGAATCCAAGTTTTAATCAACAAACTGAGCAAACTGTTAGGAACACTTCCAGCCACTCAAACCAGCACATTTAATCCAAAATCTCTGGTAAGAGAACCCATATCCAAAACATTCATTCACCCCAGTCTAAAATTATACAGCACATTCCCTGGGCTAGTGCCTCCAGAATCCATTACTACACATAATCTCCCAAATCTTTTGTTGCATAAGTTGGCAAAACCATTTTTGCAATTTTATTATCACAGATTTGACTTTACAATGGGTTCCCTGGTATATGCCAGAATGTGTCCCTAATTGCCTAGAGGCAATGAGGCAAATTGACAGCCCCTGGCAAGACAACTATTTCTGGTGAAGTTACCACAGTGTCTTCTGTGCAAGGCAGGAATAGCTGCGTCTCACAGGGGTTGCTTCTGCTAATAAGAAAAAGCTTAGTAGAATTTGGGAGTTCAACGTTCTTAAAAATTTAAATCTTACTGAAAGTTACTATTTCTATTCTCAACGTTTCTTTTTTTATATTTTTAATTTAATTTTATTTTTGAAACAAGGTCTTACTCTGTCACTCAGGCTGGTATGCAGTGGCACAATCATAACTTACCACAGCCTCACATTTCTGAACTCAAGTGATCCTCCAGCCTCATCTCAGCCTCCTGAGTAGCTAGGACTGTGGCTCATGCCACCATGCCCAGCTAATTTTTGTTGTTGTTGTTTGTAGAGACAGGATCTTGCTGTGTTACCCAGGCTGATTTCAAAACGCCTGGATCACTTGAAGGAGGCGCAAGTGATCCATCTGCCTCACCCTCCCAAAATACTGGGATTACAGGCTGTGTCTGGCCTATTTTATTTTATTTTTAGAGACAAGTTCTCACTCTGTCACTCAGACTGGAATGCAGTGACATGATCATAGCCCACAGCAACCTCAAATTCCTGGGCTCAAGCAATGCTCCTGGCTTTCGCCTCCTAAGTAGCTAGTACTATAGGTGCATACCACCACCCTTACCTATTTTTTTTTTTTCAATTGTTTTTGTATGGAGAGGGTCTCACTACGTTGTTCAATCTGGTCTTGAACTCCTGGTATCACGTGATCCTCCTGCCTTGACTTCCCAAAGTGCTGAGGTTATAGGTGTGAGCCACTGCTCTTAGCCTGTCAGGGTTCTTTGTTTTGCAATCAATATTCTCGTGTTCATATAAGAGATCTGGCAAAGCTATGAATTTCACTTGCAATGCAGGTAAGCGGTTTGCAGGATCTGAACTGTGTCTGATTTTCCATCATGCCAGAAAAGGAAAGGGATCCCTTTAGATCAGTCATGGAAATTTCCCAGTCTATAAGCCATTGGGCACAGTTAGAAAGAGCCAGCCTAACCTGCAGGGTACCGTCCATACCCACAGTGACTATCTATCCCAGTTTCCTTGGCACCATCCTATTATGCCTGTTGAGAATTAACACCTGCTTTCTCTTTCAAAACTGTCCTAGTTTGAACAATATGTTATGTTTACCCTTCACATACCTGTAACCTAGCAAACAGCCACTTATAACACCAGTGGATGCTCAAGGGAACCACAATAAAAATCTGTTTTATTACTGAATATCATTCTCTAAGGTTGACAGTTTCCACTGGTTTAAAGCCAAATGGAGTTGGATAACCAATCATAGATTCACATTTTCTTGAGTCTATTTCCTGAAATCCTTTGTTGCAGACTACAGAATCAACTCTGTATTAAAACAGAAACAAATTTCCTATAAAGTATGAGATCTTACAGAATTCTGAGAGGGCCAGAAGCAAATCTACATTCATAGCCAAGAAAATTGCAGCCAGAATAAATGCGCAACACGAGACTGTCCCATGAGAAAACTCACTGTCATTATCATCTACAGCTTGCCACCTAGGATGGAACTAGACAGCAGACCCATTGTGACAGCTGCCCAGAAGATTCTCTTGCTGTGTGTGTGACCCTCAAACCCTGCACATTGTTCTCATCTGCATAAGTTTTGTGTAAGAGCATCTTCTTAGTATAACCTAGGTGCTGTATTGAACCCCAGCTGGGAAAATGCAATGTCATCTTTGTATTTAAGATCTCTTTAAGACAAAAGACATATTATTAGGGATGCTTTGGTGCAGATGAGTAAATCAATCTTCAGTATCTGCCAAGGGCTGAAAAGGATGATGAGGCATGCATATGAAAGACAGTGATGGCAAGAATATCAGTGGTGGCTCCAGAATTCCTATTAAGGAAGCATTTAAAGGACACTATCTTATTGGAAGGAAGGTCAGGGGATGTACCTCAAAGCTGTGTTTGCATAGCAAGCACACTGTTATTGCTTAGCTCTATTGTTTCTTTCAGGTGGACCTATGACAGCTCATGGAGGTCTAAATCAGACAAATGAGACAACCCTGGCACCCTGACCAGATGGAAAGGTAAAATATGGCCAAGACTATTACTCCTACTTCACAGATGGAGCTGTGCTGCTTCTGAATAGCAAAATAAAGGACAAGCAGGTCCTTAAATAACGTGCTGTGCTACATGGAGTCCTCTAAATATTTCTATGAAAAAGAGTATTCGTTAAAACAAAATTGGGACATAATATCTAGAAATGCACATTATGTTACAAAATAGTTGAAATTATTAACTTCCAGGTAAACTTGGATTTATTGTTTATATAATTATCACATTCAAACTGGCACAGGCAAGGAGGACCAAGTGTATTTTCCCTTCTCTGTGTTGCCAATCATTCTATTTTTCTTTCTTCTTTCTTGTCTTTCTTGTTTTTCTTTCGTTCTTTCTTTCCTTTCTTTTTCTTTCTTTCTTTTTCTTTCTTTCTTTCTCTTTCTTTCTTCTATTTCCCTACTTGAAATACTCCTTTGCTTTTGGGGTACTTTGAGGCAACTAACAGCCATATTTGTCTCTGTGGAACCCCTGAGAGGCCTTTTTCATTGGCCCAAGTCTACCTAAGTAGGCCAGAGTATGGCTCAAAAAGAATTCATTGTGTATTTCCTTTTTATTTTTTGTTTGTTTGTTTTTGTAATCAAGACATTTGGTGAAAATCTTTAATTCACAAGTCAAATAGCACAGAACAGAAACCATTTTCGGAGCCCACTGTGGATGTGGTAGGGGCAGCCTGTGCTGCTAAGCATATGTTTTGCTGAGCTGCTGCCTTCTCAGTTCATAGCATTCAGCCTCCTGGCTCCTCAGCAGTTCCTTATCTTTGGCGGTGTCTCGAGCTTTCAGCTGTGGGAAGTGGGCAGGAGAGGCAATGAGATCATAGTGCCGGTCGAGATACCGCAGGTAGATGAGCATGTTCAGGGCATAGGCCAACACCAGCAGCAGGATCAGGGATGTTGCCAGGCCGATCAGAATAGCAGGTGAGGAGGAGGAGGCGCAGTCTCGGGCCTTGGTAAATCGTCCCCCCTTAATGGCAAAACCTTGGATCTGCAGGAGAAAGGAAGGAGCTGAAGTGATACATCCCTTGTCTCCTAGGATCTACCTCCCATTTGGGCTGGCAGTTCTGGCCCCTAGGTAGCCAAATTTAATATACTGTCGCTATATTTGCTGAATAATTTAACCACATGATTTGACAAATGTGATTGTGCTAATGGGGACAGTGCAACTTAACCTTAAATCAGGACTGACCCAGAAATCCTGGGATGTATGGTTGTCATAACTAGGGGGCTCATGAAATTCAAGACTCTGAAATAAAACCTTGATTTCAAGACTCTGAAATAAAACCTCTTTTAATCTGATCCTTAGAAATACTCTAGTTCATGTAAAAACCGCAACTGCTGTGGTAGCTCTACAATTCAAAGCACATTCAAAATTTTACACGGTTAGTATAAGTTTCACAAAGATTTTACGTCTCTGTTCCTCTGCCTTTGATTCTATTGACTGACAGGAATTAGGAAGAGTCTTTGAAGGGGGGGTGTCATGATCCTCAATGAGGTAAAACATAAATAATAATCATAAAAGCTAACATTTATTGAAGGTTTTTGTGTACCATATACTGCCTTAATTTGTTTAGTATGCAAAGAGCCTATGAGTAAGTTACTATTTTATTCCTACTTTATGGATGGGGAAACTGAGGCACAGATAAATTAAGTAACTTGCCCAGAGTCACACAACAGTAAATATTGTGATGGTATAATTGAAATCCGAGCAGTGTGCATCAAACTCATACTCCACAGCTCCTGGTGGGTTCTGTCTCTGCCTCCTCCCTACCCTCTCTCTCTTTATTGATTTTATCATACAGACTCTGTCCCACTTCTGGACGAGGTGGATACCAGCTCCTCCTTGCACCCTACCCATTACTTTTAATGGCACAAACTGCAATCACTTTTGCACCAACCAAACAGAAAGGAAAGCTTTCCATTTTGGGCAGATGAAATGGTATAATTACCCGGAAGGAAGAGAGGTTCAAATAGAGAACTAGCACTGATATCTAACTGGCACTATCAAAATGAAACAGGACTATAGAGAAATTATTTTAAAATGTGGAAGACAGCCCCCTGTTTAGCTGGCTTTAAAAGTATGACCTACACAGCATTGCCTCATTCAGACACCTACTCGGTTTTCAAAGAGTACATCAGAAAACTGAACTATCCATGAATGCTTTACTGAAAATTCACTTTGATGGCTTAAGTGAGCACTTTAGCATTGTCCTGTGCTAAAATTATCAAGGCCACCAATCACTCCATAGACACAAGGGGACTAGCTCACCCAACTGTCTGTGCTCACCATTGAACCCAAAGCAGCTTCTGAAGGAGATTCATCCTGGCTTCAGGGATCCCTGCCCTGCCCCTCCTGTGAAGAGGCAGAGTGACCTTCTCTTCAGACTGGAGCCTGAAGAGTCGAGCTCCTCCATGACAAATGAGGACCTCACTTGATTCTGTAACTTCAGCCCAGGAGAATGCCCTCAGGTTGACTGCCACATCATTTTTTTTTTTTTTCTTGAGATGGAGTTTTGCTCTTATCGCCCAGGCTGGAGTGCAATGGCATGATTTTGGCTCACTGCAACCTCCATCTCCCAGGTTCAAGCAATTCTCCTGCCTCAGTTTCCCAAGTAGCTGGGATTAAAGGTGCTCACCATCATGCCTAGCTAATTTTTTGTATTTTCAGTAGAGATGGGGTTTTTGCCATGTTAACCAGGCTAGTCTCGAACTCCTGACCTCAGGTGATCTACCTGTCTTGGCCTCCCAAAGTGCTGGGATTACAGGCATGCGCGACCATGCCCAGCCACTTAATAATTAACAAGACTTGGCTGAGAACAGTAAGTGTGGAGAATGCATGAAGGATATATTGTCCACCATTTCCTGGACTAGAGGTTATACAGACACGCTGTTTCTAGCCCACAGGTGAGTTTTGTTTGACCCAGTGCTCAGAATATCCTAAAAATTTCCTGTGAGAATCAACCATTCTAGCTTCTATTGAAAAGACCCAGCAACACCAGCCCTGCATTCCTACAAAGCAAAAATCAGCTGCAGTTGAATCTGTAAAATGCTCATTGTGATGAAGGCTACCCTTTGCCACAGTCCCAGCCACTTCGCCAGTTGCCCAAGGTACTTGAGTTTGCCGCACAGGCCATATCGCTCTATACTCTATTCCCACCGTAAGCCAGGCCAGCAAAGCTGCACATGTGGACAGCAGCCCTCTGTACACAAATCTCAGCCACCATCACCACCACCTCCTCTCCCCTGGACTCAGCTTGCCTTCTGCCATTTCTGCACACAAAAGGGGTTTCAACAGGGCCCACCTGTCCCCCTGAAACTGTGTTTATGGTAAGAATGATGATGAGGATGTATACATCTCACAACACCATGGATGAATGTGTTCATCCTAAGCACATTCACTGTAGTCTTAGGAACAAGTGAAATTGTAACTGAGTGTTTCACATACTAACTGCTCCAGAACATCAAAGCCAAATTACTGTGCCACCAAAAAACCAGTGCAGACAGGTTGGTCTAGTGGTTTTGTGCCCTAACCTCATTGGTGACTCTAACTGACTTTTCTTCCTTTGTGTTTCTTCACCCCCATGTCTTTGCTAAATTTTTTGTTTTAACTTTTTGTTACAAAATATAGAGAGAGCTGGGCGCAGTGGCTCATGCCTGTAATCCCAACACTTTGGGAGGCCGAGGCAGGTGGATCACCTGAGGTCAGGAGTTTGAGACCAGCCTGGCCAACATGGAGAAACCCTGTCTCTACTAAAAACACAAAAACTTAGGTGCGGTGCTGGGTGCCAGTAATCCCAGCTATTCAGGAGGCTGGGCCAGGAGAACAACTTGAACCTGGGAAGAGGAGGTTGCAGTGAGCTGAAATTGTGCCATTGCACTCCAGCCTGGGCAGCAAGAGCAAAACTCTGTCTCAAAAAAAAAAAAAAAATATATATATATATATATATATATATGACATAAAATTCACCATTAAACCGTGTTAAGTGTATACAGGGCAGTGCTATTAAGCACATCCACATTGTTGTGTGACCATAGGCGCCATCTATCTCTAGAACTCTTTCACGTCTTGCAATACTGAAATCCTGCACCCATTAAACATTACCTGCACATTCCCTCCGCCCTTCAGTCCCTGACCCCTACTATTCTACTTTCCACCTCGGGGTTTGACCACTGTAAGTATTTCATATAAATGAAATCATGCAACATTTGTCCTTTTGTGGCTGGCTTATTCCACTTAGCATTATGACTTCAATGTTCATTCATGCTGTAGCATGTATCCAAATTTCCTTCCTCTTTTTAAATTTATTTATTTATTTATTTATTTGAGACATCTGTCACCCAGGCTGGAGTGCAGTGGTACAATCTTGGCTCACTGCAGCCTCGATCTCCTGCGCTCAAGCAATCTTCCCACCTCAGCCTCCCAAGTAGCTGGGACTACAGGTGACACCACTATGCCCCAGCTAATTTTTTTTTTAATTGTTAGCAGAGATGGGGGTCTCACTGTGTTGCCTAGGCTGGTCTCAAACTCCTGGGCTCAAGAGTGATCCTCCTGCCTCAGCCTCCCTAAGTGCTGGGATTAAAGACATGAGCCACCATGCCCAGCCTCCAAATTTTCTTCATTTTAATGCTGAATAATATTCCATTGTACATATACCCTAGGTTTTGTTGATCCATTCATCCATTGATAGACATTTGGGTTGCTTGCACCTTTTAATTATTGTGAAGAATGCTGCTATGAACATAGGTATAAACATAGGTGAAAGCTTTTCACGTCCCTGCTTTCAATTATTTGGGGTATATACCCAGAAGTAGTGCTGCTGGAGCCCTTGGTAATTATATGTTTAACTTCTTGAGGTAACTCCATACTGTTTGCCGCAGCATCGACACCATTTCACATTCCCAACAGCAATGCACAAGGGTCCCAGCTTCCCCCCATCCTTGCCAACACTTGTTATTTTCTGTTTGTTTGTTGTTGTTTATCGTTATAGCCATCCTAATGGATGTGAAGTGATTTGTTCATATTTTAAAGTAATTTTTCATCAGCAGTATTTCCATAAGTCACAAGTTATTTCTAGAACAAGGTAAAGGTATAAATCAATCAATTCCCCTGGTCTAATTAGGCAAAATTATTTGTAAAATATTCCTTGTTGTCCTTATCTCCTCACTGCCATTTCTGTATATGTATATATACACACACGCATATATATATAGAGAGAGACATATACCTACACAATATATATTAATAATATCTATAAACTTCATATACACACACAACCACACACCAAGGAACCCTTGGAACCAAACTGTCCAGAATTTGAGTTCTACCTCTACCATTTACCAGTTATATTCCTTAGAAAGATTATGTGATTATCAGAGATTCAGTTACCTCATTTGTAAAACGATCTTGCAGCATTATGGTAAGTTCTGAAGACAAAGTACATAAAATAACAAGAGCAGCACCAACACACACGGGTGCTCACAGGTAGCAATGATTGTTAGTCCACGCCTGCACACTCCTGAGTGTTTCCACATGTATTAGGCCATGTATTCTTTACCTTAATAAAGATAGGTGTGAAAGTGAGACAGATTAAGTAACTTGCCCTGGTGGCTGAGGAGTAATTTGAAACCGGGTCTGCCTGACTCCAAAATGCAGGCTCCTTCCCTACCCCACACTGCCTCTCATCAACACCACACTTCTCCAAGTTTGGGAAGGATGGAAGGGAAGAATATGCATATATGCGGAATGGCCATTTATATCTGGAAAAGGTTGGAATGTGCCCATGAAAGATACATGCAAAGCCCTGCCTACTATTTTGGTGAGTGGTAGGAACAAGCTGAGCTTCATTCACAGGTAAACAGGATAGAGGAACTTGACAGATGTCTCTCAGCCTGAGATTCTGGTGGTGAAAAGGAATCTCTTACACCCCATTCCTTTCCCCAAATACCTTCAAGATCTTTGGGATATTTTTGACTCCCTGGCTGAGTCCCTTCCTACTAACTGCCAAAGCTGTCACTCACACTGCAAATGTACATCTTATCTTCCCTGTTAGGATCACTGCACCACTCCCTAAAGGAAATAAAATAATTGTCCGACAATGCCTCTCCCCAGAAGGGCCTCTCAGTCCAGGAAATGTCAGTCACTGGCTTCACCCGCAGCTTCACTAGGACTTAGATGGCTGGCATTTCTCACTGATAATTATTCGTGCTGTATAAACCTAGAAGTAAAAGCAAGCCCTGGGTAGGAGGTGGGAGCCATAAGGAGAGAAAATTCTCTATCCTATTTCATTTCTTACCTTAAAAGACAAAGGGAAAGAAAAACCAATATTATTTTAAAGATATCTACTTCTCTTCTCCGTAAGCATCTAGGTTTGTTTCAGGTGTTTTAAACAAACATTGAGTTCCTTTGGTCAAAAACGCAGGTGCATTGAGCATAGGTTTCATTACCTGGAAATCAATAAAAGTGACCTCCCACAGGCTCGACCCATCATCCGTGTCGCTGGGCAGCAAGAGGGCATGGTCCCGCTGCAGGCTGCCCACGCGTTGGCAGCGGTAGGAGTAACCGGACGGAGCATATATGCCAGCTGGGTTAAAGACCGCTTGGATTGAATTGTTGGAAACGATCTCGACTTGGCGCAAACTAAACCAACTCTGGATGGACAACTTGTTGTAATTGGTAAGGATGAATCTGAAAATGGTTATAAAACAGCATTACTCGCAAAGCACTTTTCCCACATTTGCTGACGCAAGGTATTGTCTATGAACAGTACAATGGCGCCCTCTTTTGTCAGGCGGCAGAATGGGCTTGGGGAGAGGCTTCACTTTTGCCGCAGCCTCCCCTGGATGGACGGCTGGGTAAGAGCCAAGGGCCCCGCCCCCAAAGGGGACAGTACACATTCCTACCAAAGAAAAAACACACAGGGTTTGGGTTTATTTGGTTTTGTTTTTCCTTTTTTAAAATCAACACTTGATTATGTGTTTACTATTGAAAATTTTTGAGAAAAATGGGCATCCATGAAGAATTTGCTAAACTGTGGTTTAAAATAATAGTAACAGCTCTCTTAATAGCTTCAGTGTTGTGTATGTGTATTGTATTTGTCACTACAATACCATGCGATAATGCCCTTGTCCTAATTTCACAGCCGAGGAATTTAAGACACAAAGGGCTTGAATAAGCTCACTTGGAGAGTAAGTGTCAGAGCTGGCCTTCAAATCCAATCTTAACTATTTTGGAATAGACTGTCTCCAGCCATGAAAAAGTCATAATTTACTTGTCACTATCATTTTTACTTCAGTTTTTAAAAAAAATATGTGACTGCATAGAAAAAAATATCTGGAAGGATAGAGATCAGAACATTAGTGTTTGCAAATGGTGTTTAGATTATTGATGATTTTCATTTTCTTCTTTCTGTAGCTCAATATCTTCTCATTTTTCTGTTTTCATTAGTTTTTCTTGTCTCTGTTTGGCTCCTTTGCAAGCAGACCCTGAGACAAGGGTGTGAATATAAGAAATATTTGAAGGAGTTTAGCCATTCAAAATATGTAAAATGGAAAGAAAAGAAATGACAGAGGAAGGGAAGGCAGCTAAAAGAGGCACATTATTAAGCAAGTTTCCAACGTGGACAAGCAGGGCTTTGTGGCCATCATGAAACCTGGGCACCAGAGTACAGTACATGCTGCTGAGTTACCTGACCCGACGGGGAGGGAAGGAGCTGATGTGTGTGTATGTTTCCTTCAGCCACTGGTTGAAGCAGGTTGCTGGGCTAGGGACTGGGGGCAATGGGCCGGAGAAAGTTTTTAGCCAAAGAGAGGCTGGGAGGTGAAAGTTCAGCAGGTAGGCTACAGTGGTCTCAATTGGAAAGGGCCACGTAGGTATTAATGGGGTATTGCTACATACCTTATTATCAGACTAAATAATAACAACAAAGCTATTTTTCATTTTGGAAAAAAGTGCAATTCCAGATCAAAAATATTCTCCATTTCTAGATCAAACAGATATGTGTTTGTTAACCTTGTGGGATTCTATTTACTTGCAAAGTTGCTCTGAAAGATAATGGCATATATTTTCTAAATTATGATCAGTGAAACACTAGTGTCCCAAGGTATGTAGACAAGTGTTCTGAGGAAGAAGGCTTTCCAAAGTTAAACACAGGAAGCACTGAGTTAGTCAAAGTTACAAAGTACAATAGTCTTCTAGATTATGTCTTCTCAGAAACTTTAACATACAAATTTACACTGTGAATTGCCAACAAGCAGACATGGGTTATAGTCATTCCCAGACACATTTGACCGCAGAACCCCCTTTTTGTAAAATCTTATATTTTCCCAAAGCAGAGGTGTCCCATAGAGCAAAGCTTAAGAAAGACTGCCTAGCACAGTCCTGCTGGTCTTCCAAATAATGTTAAAGACACAACTACTTATCTCCACTAACGAATTTGTCCATTTGTCTTATAGGAAGGGAAGCACTGGATATTTATAAGAAAAAAAAATTAATGCCTTCAAATTGTTCCCTCCACCTCAGGAGTTCCTAACTGCCTGGCTAAAGCCACTGTTGGCACATGAATCCTTTCATACCTAAACACCAAAAAACTATAGGCCTCTGTTGATTGTCTGCTGAGGAATACAAGTAACGAGGCTTTTTCATTGTAGTTAAATGGTAAGTGCAGTTCATTATAAGAAGCTATAGAAAATAATTTCAAACCAGAGCCCCAGCCCTGAGAGCTTTATTTATATGTTATTCTTTTCTCAGAGGAAAAGGATATTACATTCTCAGGTTTGGGAATTAGCTCTAAGTCCCTAATGCAGGCAGCATGCGGGTTGGGGGAGAGGGAAGAACTATGGGTATTTTGGTAGAAACTTTTAGAAAGAAAGCATTACTATAGGGTCCCATCATATCACAGCACCAACTTTTCAGTGTAATTAGGTTGATGTGGCATGTGATGTGTCACAGTGCTTGGGCATATAGCAAGCCCTTGCTTCACTCATGTGGAATGAATAAATTCTATAGAGCTAATCTGAAGGGCTGAAACTGCAATTATCCAACTGGTGTCCTGCCTACCTTATAGCAAGACTTCTGGGGTTTTCAGCATCACCAAGCTTCAAAGACAACCTAAGGAAAACAAAAAACAACGCAGCCTATGAAAATAAGAATGATCCTAACTTCATATCTACTCAAAAGTTACCTCAAGGTAGATCACATAACACCTAAAACTACAAAATGCATAGATGAACATTTTTTTAATCTTGAGGTAGGCAGTGGTTTCCTGAAAAAAATACAAATGCATAAACAATAAAAGAAACAACTGATAAATTGCATTTTATTAAAATCAAAAACTTATGCTCTTCAAAAGACACTGTATAAGGAAACAAGAAAGGCAACCACAGAACAGGAGAAAATACTCACAACACGTATACATAAAGAACTTTATCCAGAATACAATAAATAACTCTAACAACTTCATGAAAAGATAGCCCAACATAAAAATCATAAAAATTGTCAGAAGACTCAAGCATGTTTTAAAGAAAGATATACAAATGGTCGATAAGTACATGAAAAGATGCTCAGGATCATTAGACGTTTGGAAAACGTAAAATCAAAACACAATAAAGATAACAGGGTACAGGAATCAGAATGGTTAAAACATTTTTTCAAGTGATTCTTAAGCTTTTAATACCTACATTTATTCCTATTTTCCTGAGAGTAAACATAAGATTTCCCAGAGCAAAGACAGATGAATTGACTTACTCACGGGAACAACCATATTGGTTCCCCCTTCTAATCCAATTCTCCCCTTCTAGGGAGCATGAGAAGAGCCAGATGCCATCCTACACATGCAGGGATTTATAATACAGACGAGGAACACCAAAATTATGAATCTGGGAGTTTATATAGGAGAGAGACAGTGGTTCCCTTCTCACCTCCCAAGAGAGGGAGAGAAACATTTGCTCTCCTAGTGTCAGAAAATTCTCCTTAGGAAGAGAATAGGGATGATTAGTCTTTGGATGGAAGAATTTAATTAGCCTTTGGATGGAAGCAAATAGCTCACCATAAGGGAGACAAATGGCTGCAGGTCTCATACCCATGGTATGTAAATACATGTCTCCGAAGGGAGGATAAGATAAGCCTCCTGAGTTTCTAACCCCTCAAATGTCTCTATGACCTTGAGTTTCATTACCACTTGATACATGAACACTTTCCTTTCAAGAGGTAAATCTGTCACTAACTCTAACACTTATCTTTTAACCCAGTTCCCAGTAAAAAAAAAATTGTTCAGAAATTCCTAAACATGCAGAAATACAAAAATGCTTTCTCTAGTCTCACTCTGACCATTCAAATTATTAGTGAGAATGTGAAGTAACTGGAACTCTCATACAATGCTGGAGAAAAGGAAAAATGATGCAGCCACTTTAAAAAACAGTTTGGCTGTTTTCTAAAAGGGTAAACATACACATACCATATGATCCAGGCATTCTACTCCTAGTTGGAATGACATCTAAGAGAAATGAAAACACCTGCTGCCACAAAGACTCATACATGAATATTCATAGTGATTTTATTTGGAAAGTTATACAAAAAGTGAGGGAAAAACAAATTTCTATCAACAGGTGAATGGATAAGTAAGTTGCGGTACATCAATACAATGGACTACTACTCAGCAATGAAAAGGGAAATACCATTGACACATGCAATAACGTAGAAGATTATCAAAATCATTAAGCTAAGTGACAGTGGCTACACTAAAAAATAGTGCACACATGTGAGGATATTTATATACAATTCTAGAACATGCAAACTAATTGATATGATAGCAGATCAGTGGTTATCTGGGGATGTGGGAGTGGTTGGAAAGATGGATTACAAAGAACACACAGAAACTTTGGGGCAGATTGTGTTTTTTTTTTTTTTTTGGCTTTGTTTTTGGTTTTGGTTTTTTTGAGACAGGGTCTTGTTCGGCCACCCAGGCTCAGGGCCAGTGGCACAATCTCCACTCACTGCAACCTCCACCTCCCAGGCTCAAACGATCCTCCTACCTCAGCCTCATGAGTAGCTGGGACTACAGGCATGCACCCCCACGCCAGGCTAATTTTTTAATTTTTAGTAAAGACAGGGTTTTGCCATGTTGGCCTGGCTGGTCTCTAACTCCTGACCTCAGGAGATCTGCCTATCTCCCAAAATACTGGGATTACAGGTGTGAGCCACTATGCTTGGCCATGAGGATCTTTTAAGTACCAGGCACTGTGCCACCAATTGGGAATACAAAGGAGAAACACAACCTGGAACAAGAGTTGCTCATAAAGGAGTTCTTTTACTCTTTCAAGCACCCTACTCTCACACATGTAAAATGGATTCTGAATTATTCAGGCTATAATTGCCTAAATTCCAAATACACACAGATGCTGGGATTATGTTCTATTTGTAGGGCTTTCACTATTTAAAAAGACTTCCATAGCAAATCCATCTGCCAACAATTTGCCTCTCTCTGAACATTTTGTTTCCAAGAGCTAAAACATGGTCATCTTTTTTTAATCCGTGCTTTTGACCTTACATGGTTATGTCTTTGTTTCTGTTTGTTACTTCAGCAACTTCCATTCTGCTTCTTAAGATCTTAAGATTTCCTTGCCAGCACCGCAAGAATGCCTCTCTCATCCACGCAATTCACAGGAATCAGACACTAGGTCTCGGCATCTGGTTCTTGACACCTCCTTCCCAGAAGCCTCCTGTTTCTCCTCTTTGGGCAAGCTGTCCAGGATGCCTGCATATTCACCTGCGCAGGACTCCAGCAGGTGAACGCTGCACACTCAGGGCTCACACCTGAATAGAATTCTAAGGCAGTGACCAAAAAGACAGTCAGGTCCTACCCAATTGTTAAATTTGTGTCCTGCAGGACCCAAAGCTTACTGAAGAAATTAGACACCATTTCACTCTAGTTATCACTGGGATGTCAGGAAGGAAAAGAATGCTACTACTATTAATGCTTTGAATAGCACTCGACAAGATCTCAAAATGCTTATGCATATATTTCCTCATGTGTTTTTCACAATCTTAAGAATAGGGCCAAGAGAAAGGAGATAAATTGTCATTTTAAAAGACATTTTAAACTTCAGCTCTGTTAAACATACATGCTCCATGACCTTAGCAAGTTTTCCAACCTCTGTGAGCTTTGATTTCCTGGAACACCAGGAAAAGGGATGAGAACTGCCTGTGCCTCCAAAAGTTACTGTGAGGGATAACAGGTATGGGCCTGTGAAGCCTGGCACAGTGCCTGGCCCATAGTGAGTGCTCAAGGCCTTATAGCTATAATGAATAGATGCCATCAGCTCCATTTGACAGATGATGATCCCACAGGTCCTGCTTGTAAAGTCACAAAGCTCACTGGTAGAACTGGGCCTAGAAGCCAAGTTTTCATTCTTTCTGTCTCTAGGTTCCCAGTAATCACAAGGTCTCTAAAACCCAGAAATAAAAAATAAAAAAAAAGCTGTAGAACCCTGATTTTCCCCCGCAAATGTCCTAGGGTCAGGATAAATGGAATCAAGGAGGGCCAGTCAGCCATAGATGGGCAAGATTATCCCCAAGCAGTCAGCCTCTCTCCATGCAACTGACCACAAATAAAGAGCCCTGTGGGGAATTAATTAGCACCCCAGGAAAAGGTCCTGAGCTCTCAGCGTGCAGGAGCCTCTCTGAAAGTCTTGGATAGTTGTGCTATAATAACAGTATAAACAAATCTGAGAGGACTATAGATGCTTCCGCTTATAATTCCCTAAATCCCTATTAAAAGACAGTCATTCGGAACAGCAAGATACTAAGATTTGTAATATGACTTTAAATTGTATATTAATAGAATTCATTTTTGCCCATTGCCAAGAATTTTTAAGTGAGAAGTAAAGTTTAGAAATAAAAGGATGTTTCCAGCCAAAGTACATAAAGTGGAAACTCACACACACACACACACACACACACACACACACACACACACATACAGACACACAGTTATGCTTAATATAAAGCATCCTACCCATCTAAACCAGACCAGAACAAATGCAGAAAATCTTCCAAAAGCATCTATTTTACCAACAAATGTTGAAAAGAAAGTTTATAGAAAGCAAGTGGGACATGCCAGATTTCCTCTCCCTGGACCAAAATAAATAAAAGCAAAAATTTTTGCTTGGATGACTGAAAAGCAGAGAAAGGCATTGGAAATTGATTTGCCCTTCAAACATGTTATTTGTTTAATCTGCTTATCTCAAATCAAAACTAATTATTCCAATCATTTTGAAATATCCTAAAGAATTCTCTGGAATTTAGCCATTGAAAAGTACCCTTGCACATTTGCAAACAGGCAACATTCCACTACTTCAGCACACTGACCCCCTTCTGCCCCCCGCAGGGTCAAGCATTTGTCCTAGCTAGTGTGCCACCCACTAGAATGCATAGGACCCTGCTGGGATATGCGATCTCTTCCCTGATAGGATAAAAGTAGTTTGACACCTAACATTTGGTAAGAACAAGCCTGGAATCTTTTGTAGTTTTCAGAATGAGTTTGAGAACCCTCCTTTTCCTAACTCTCATTTTCTACAAATTATTCTGACAATTAGCAAAAAAGGTTCAGAAGAAAACTGCTTAGAAAATATAACAATTTTTAAAGTTAACTTCTGACTTGTTCCTTCATGTTAGACAGTAAATACTTCCCCAAAGATGTGTGGGTCCTATACAACGGAACATACTTTTTGTTTTTTCTGAAATGACAAAAAAACTGAATGCAGTTAACAAAAGGCAGTAGCACTAAGGGCTTCCTCAAACTGAGAGATCAACTTACCTAGCACTTTCTTCACTGCAATTTGAGTTGTCAGGGTCCACTGTTGCCTTCTGACCAAATGCCTCGCCTGTAAGGTCCAGCCAGGTTTGATTCTTAAATTTAATCGTGATTCTTTTGGCCCAGAAGAGAATGCAAGGCATTCCATCGATGGAGACGTTAACTGGGCCATGATGGCTGAATGCATTCCAAGGTTCTTTTTCTAAATGCCCTTCTTTGCTCAGATTGTAGTTGAAAGCCTAATTAACCAAATAAAAAGAATGTTAGACATGAATTCGTGTCTATGGCACAAAAGGCTTCTTAGAAGTGAAAGAGCTAATTCACATCCTGTAATGGTAAATGCATGTCATTATACCTTTATCAAAACCCGTAAAATGTACAATACAAAGAAATAAATTAATACCAATTACTCTAGTGTAAATACAGATAAAAGAAAAGTTAATAGAGAGAAGCAAATCAAGCTTATCAGTAACCAAAGATTATTATTATAGCAACAAAAATGAAGCTGAATATTGTAATAAAAATATAAGAGAGCAAGTGAAATTAAGCATTTTGGGTTTTTCTCAACTATAAGATTCCATAAGAAACAGAAAACCAAATACCACATGTTCTCACTTATAAGTGGGAGCTAACCATTGAGTACACATGGACATAAATATGCAAACCATCGACACTCGACCACTGGAGGGTGGAGGGAGTGGATAGGTTAGAAAACTGCCTATCAGGTACTATGCTCACCATCAGGGTGATGGGATTCATACCCCAAAGCCCCGCATGCACTATTCCCACATAACAAATCTGCACAAGGACCCACTGTATCCAAAATAAAAATTGACTTTTAAAAAGAAAAGATTCCAGGCCAGGCATGGTGGGATTACAGGCTGGGATCATGCCTGTAATCCCGGCACTTTGGGAGGCCAAGGCGGAAGGATCACCTGAAGTCAGAAGTTCGAGACCATCCTGGCAAACATGGTGAAGCCCCATCTATACCAAAAATACCAAAAATTATCTGGGTGTAGTGGCAGGTGCCTATAATTCCAGCTACTTGGGAGGCTGAAACAAGAGAATCAGAATCACTTGAACCAGGGAGGTGGAAGTTGCAGTGAGTCGAGAGTATGCCATTGCACTCCAGCCTGGGCAACAAGAGTGAAACTGTCTCATAAATAAATAAATAAATAAATAAAAAGATGTCATAATACATTTCCCCATCCAAATTTAAAGCAAGAATATGTTAATTATTGATACAATTATTATTTATATTTTCACAGGAGCACAGACAGGATTGAAATATGTTTTTAAGGCTGAGCGTGGTGGCTCATGCCTGTAATCTCAGCACTTTGGGAGGCCAAGGCGAGTGGATCACAAGGTCAGAAGTTCAAGACCAGCGTGACCAAGATGGTGAAACTCCATCTTTACTAAAACTACAAAAAAAAAAAAAAATTAGCTGGGCATGGTGGTGTGTGCCTATAGGCCCAGCTACTTGGGAGGCTGAGGCAGGAGAATCGCTTGAACCCAGAAGGCAGAGGTTGCAGTGAGATGAGATGGCGCCACTGTACTCCAGCCTGGTGACAGAGGAAGACTCCGTCTCAAAAAAAAAAAAAGAAAAGAAATATGTTTTTAAGTTTTTAAGAGATGATTACAATCTGGTTTCCTGACATAGCCATACCTGTGTGAGTGGTATTGTTGCGAAATTCTGGACTGGTTTCATATCTCCATTATTCTGATCTGTCAAATAAATAATGATGTCATTACCAATGCTAGGTGTCCTTTATTTATTAATGGAATTGAGTGACAGTAATATGCTAAGCACTGTCACATATATCAAGCTTGAGCCCCTTTGGCTCATAATTTAGGATACACTTGTATAAAAGATTTCACATGAGTGCCTCCTGATACAGACACTATTGGTCAGGGAATTCTATCACAGGAAAAGTCCTTCCCCATCCCACAAGGAATCATGTGCGCAATTGGAGTCTTACCATTCTTCAAAACCATTTCTTTATTTGAAGATGTTGAAGAACTGAAATTAGAAAAAAAAAAAAAAAAAACTTAAATATACAATTCAGATGTTACACAAAATTTTAAGAAGTATATTTCACTTTACTACATCTCAGAATAGAGGAGCAGA
>NW_016107331.1:2859590-2905736 GCF_001604975.1 Cebus imitator | reverse complement strand
CCATTCACTTTTTTAACAGTGAATTTCCCATTTAAAAAGTAGTATGTCTCTCCCCTGTTGTCTCTGCATTTAACAGAGATAAAGTAATATACGTTCTTCAAAGAAAATATGAAAAATACAGAAAAATTTTAGAAAGAAAAATTATTTTATTTATTTTATTTTTTTTTATTTGAGATGGAGTCTCACTCTGTCACCCAGGCTGGAGTGCAGTGGCATGATCTGGGCTCCCTGCAACCTTTGCCTCCTGGGTTCAAGCAATTCCCCTGCCTGAGCCGCCCAAGTAGCTGGGATTACAGGCATGCACCACCACACCCGACTAATTCTTGTATTTTTAGTAGAGACAGGGTTTCACCATGTTGGCCAGGCTGGTCTTGAACTCCTGACCTCAAGTGATCTGCCCACCTCGGCCTCCCAAATTGCTGAAATTACAGGCATGAGCCACCGTGTCCAGCCAGAAAAATGATTTTAAATCAACACTGATTCTTATTCATTGAAGAATATTATGCGGTGCCTACTATGTGCCAAGCAGTGTGCAACACTCTAAGGTTTAACCAATAACAAATATAAAGAAACAAAGTAACAAAGCATATACAACATTTTATAGTGAAATTTTATACCACATTGCATTGTTAACATATCAAAGCTAAAACATCCAACCTTTCAAAAAAAAAGACAGACCCAATTACCAAAAAGTTATACTGGAAACTTATGAGCATATAAATTATGATATATATCCGTGTGTGTGTGTGTGTGTGTGTGTGTGTGTGTGTGTGTATGTATCCTCTCTATATGCATACAAACACAAACACACACACACACCCCACATATGTATATAACTTACTTTTTATAAAATTTAAAAAACAAATTTTTGTGGACATACTGTTTTAGAGCTTGCAATTTTTTTTCTTAAAACTATATCACAATCGGCCGGGCGCGGTGGCTCAAGCCTGTAATCCCAGCACTGTGGGAGGCCGAGGCGGGTGGATCACGAGGTCAAGAGATCGAGACCATCCTGGTCAACATGGTGAAACCCCGTCTCTACTAAAAATACAAAAAATCAGCTGGGCATGGTGGTACGTGCCTGTAATCCCAGCGACTCAGGAGGCTGGGGCAGGAGAATTGCCTGAACCCGGGAGGCAGAGGTTGCGGTGAGCCGAGATCGCGCCATTGCACTCCCGCCTGGGTAACAAGAGTGAAACTCCGTCTCAAAAAAAAAACAAAAAAAAAACTATATCACAAATATTTTCCATGTAATTATGTATTTTTGACACACTTTAATGTCATATGGTAGTATATCATAAAAATGTATCATAATGTATCTAACTAAATTTTCACTCTTAAGTGTTTGTTTTCAGTCTTATTAGCATTATAACAGTACTGCATTGAACATTACTATGGGTTGTTTGTTCACACCCAAGAGAAATTCCTTTAGATAAATTCCTTAAAGTGAAATTTCTAAATTAGAAGATATACACATTTTTTATTACAGGATATTTCAGACATACACAAATATAAACAGAAAAATATAATAAGCCCCCATATACCTGGACCCATCATTCAACTTTAGTAATTATCAGGTTATAACCAATCTTGCTTCACCTACAAGCTCACTCTCTTCTCCCCTGTGATATTAGTTTGAAGAAATTATCAAAAATTATATTGTTTCAGTGTATATCCCTAAAAGATAAGAACTTTTTAAAATAACAGCACAATTGCATCTAGAAAATATTTTAACGTAAAGTCAGTGTTTAAATCTCCAGTTTTGTCATAAATATCCTAAAGATTTAACAGTTTGTTTATTGCATATTTTTATAAGTTTTACCCATAATACATGAGAATGTAAATCCAACTCTATACTTAACAATTCCTATCTAAGGTCTCTATACATCACTATCACATAAGCTCAACATTTTTATAATTAGGGAAAGATTATATTACATGATATGTATGCAAAACATAATCGTAACTGAAGAGTTACTAAATCTATATCACAGTAAAGTGTTTTAGAATTAATTATACGGAACCAATTACAAATTAAATGCACCATTCTCTTTGTAATATGATCCCTATTTTCTAATGAGACTTTCTGAAGATGACAAATTGGTGACTATGATGTCTACTAGTTGCTATTAATAAATTTATGCATACATGCAATTTATTAATTTTCATCATTATTAAGGTATATAATTTACGTACAGTAAATTGCATTCATGTAAATTATACAATTCTACGAGTTTTGGCACAGGCACATACCCACGACACCAGTGCCACAAAAATACAGAATATTTATATCACCCAAAAAAGTTTCCCCATGCATTTTTGCAGCTAAGAATTGTTCCCTCCATCCTCAACCCCAGGCAACCACAGACTTGCTTCTGTCACTTTAGATTAGTTAGCATTTTCTACAATTGCGTATAAATGGTATCATGCATATTCCTTAGCATCTAGCTTCTTACAGTCTTATTGTAATGACTTTGAAATTCATGTATGTTGTTACATATGTCAGGAATTCATTCTGTTTTAGTGCTAAGAAATATTTTATTGTATAGATATGCCATATTTTATCTGCCTGTCCGTACATTTGTCAGTATTTGGGGTGATTCTGGTATGGAGCTACTACAAATAAAGATTTAAGAACATTAATGTATAGGAGTTTGTGTGAATACATTTTTGTTTCTCTTGAATGAATACCCAGGAATAATGTCCAAGTCACATAATAGAAGTGAGTAACTTTTTTAGAAAACTGCCAATTAATTTTGGCCTTTCTGTTGTTCAACATTCTTGCTAACATTTGGTATCATCAATGTATTTAATTTTAACCATTCCAATGGATGTGGGTTGCTATCTCAGTTTGATTTCAGTATCCATTTCCCTGATGATTAATGATGTTGAGCATCTTTTCTTATGCCTATTGAGCATTCATATAGTTTCTTTTGTGAAGTGTGCTTAAATCTTTTGCTCATTTTAAAAATTAAATTCATTGACCTCCATAAGTGCTCTTTATATGTTACAGGATGCAAGTCCTGTGTCAGAGATACACACTGGAAATATTTTCTTGCATTCTGTCTTCCTTTTTTATTTTCTTAATGGTGGTTTTCAAAGAGCAAAAGTCCTAATTTTCATAAAGTCTAATGTATTCTTTTTCTCTGTTATAACCTATGTTTTTTGTGTCTAAAAGAAATATTTGCCTAACAAGGTCACCAAGATTTTCTCTTGTGTGTCTCTTAGAAGTTTTTAAATTTTAACTTTTACACTTGGGTCTGTGATCCATTTTGAGTCGATTTTTGTGAGCTACAGTATTTGTAATATTTTAGAGCTAAGGATAAAGAAAATGTCCTATTAAGCTCCCAGAAGTAAAAAAAACAAGAATCATGCAAGGATTCAGCCAATGCATCTCTCCCATCCCTTCACAGAAGCTAATGGAGGACATGCTCCCACAACGTAAGGGCAAAAGCTAACAAAGAGAAAGTACAGGCTCTCATAAACAGGGAATCTCACTAGAAGAGTGGTGAAGAGAAACCTAGTAGTAACCAATGTACATCAGACACAGAATCAATCCAGACTGGAGTGAGAGGACGGCAAAAAGAAAGACCTATAGAGAGATGCCTGAATGAAAGGGGAATTTAAGAGACCACTGCATGTTAGAGGAAAGAACATGTGAAAAGAATTAAGACTATGCATGTTTTAAAATTGCAGCTACAAAAAGACCATTTTTAACTCAAAGGAAAAAGAAAGGTTGTCAAAAAAAAAAGGAAACAAATTACAGTCTACTAACTGGCTTGTCTGTGAACAATATACATGGTCATATTGATGCAAGCACTGATGAACTGAAAGTAGTAATGTATCTATATTGGGGGGTTGGGGGATGAAGGAATGAAAGATGAGGACACTGTTGGAGACAGAAACTTTGTCAATAATAGGAATTTTTCATAAAATCTAACATGTATAAATGGAGAAATCATCTATGAATATTATTTGGATATTCTGGCGGTATGGTGAATTGTACAATTGTTACCAAGTCTTTGTTTCCTTCTCCAGATGATTTTGCATCCCTTTAGGCCATATGACTTGCAGTGCCTCCCTGTGGGTGGAGAATTATTCCTGCCCCATTGGGCTTAGCTACTACATGGACAGGAGACAGGGAAACACTGGGTAGAAAATGGGGGTTCCCTGGCTAGGGCCCCACCCTTAAGCCTGGAAACCCACTGCCCTAAATGGGAACAGGCATTCCTGTTTCTGTGCCCAAATGTTGCCTTTTGGCCCGCCATGGCCCCCTATCCTGTACCCATATAAACTCCAAACCCCAGGCTCCACAAGCAGATGAAGAGGTGAACAGAAGAGCAGCAGAATGATGTGACAGAGGAAAGATGAGAAGGAGCACCTAAACATCAAGAAAAGTTTGGCTGGGGACAGTCACAGAGGAGAGGAGATCAGCTGCTGGATAGCCAAACTCCAGGGGAAGATCAACTTCCCACTCCATTCCCCTTCCAGCTCCCCAACCATGCCACTGAGAACCACCTCCACCACTCAATATAACCCCCACGTTCACCATCCTTCAAGCCCTTTTTGGGCTCGAAGCTGGATGCCAAACAAGGATCATTCTTCCTGGATGCCAAATAGGGAGCCGAGTACCAAGAGGGCATTGAGCTGGTTAACACTTAAGCCATCTACAGATGGCAGAGCACTGTAGCACACCCACTGGGGCTTTGAGAGTCACAGGCACCTACCTCTAGATGCTCCCGTGGGGTCAGAGACCAAAAGCACTTGCCCTAGTTCCTGCACCTGCCCGTCTGCATGCTCCCCCTCCTGTAAAAAGTTTGAGCACATATTGCAGTGGCCAAACAGATGAGCCACGCCCCTGTTTCACATCCTGAGATGGGGATTAGGGAACTCTCCAGTTTCAGCTATATGTCTTGATTAGGCCAATAGAATATGAGCAGAAGCAATAGTATGGCAGTTCTGCAGAAGTTGCGGGTGTCTGCATGTGCCTGCCCTCATGGACCAAGTCTAATAGGGAAGCCCTTATTAACCAAATGATACATATTATTCCAAATAAACTTTGAAATGTGTTGTCAAAGAAACATATAGGAAGCAATGAGCACACACAATAGGAAGATTGGAACTAACACAAGTTAGGAATTGTGTTCCTGAGAAAGTGATCATTAAGCTGTGATCTGAAGGATGTGTAGAAAATAACTAGGAGGATGGAGAACATTCCAGGTAGAGGGAACAGCAGGTGGTAAGGGAAAAACGGACCACAAAGCATTCAAGGAACTGAACTACGCCTATTGTGCTCACCATTGTAGACCCAGCACCTAGCATGGGGCCTCGCTACTTAAAAGCACCAATTATTTTTTAAATGTATTCATGCATGAACGAACAAATTAATGAAAATACTCTGAAATCTAAGTGGAAGATGGGAGGACACACAGGATTTTCTTTTTGGATCAACAATAAACCCAACTTAAGGAAGAAATGTGCAAAGCGAGAATAATGACCCCTACTCACTCTATGTTTAGAAACCATGTATTGAGCTTAAAATACAATCATCCTTCCCACAGACAGAATCTTGAATAGCCCCAGGGAGTTGAAAGATATTTTAAACTTCAGATCCATGATTTGGAAAAACACACAAAACAGCAACTGTTGTTTCCTTCATAATGAATTAATGAGCCATATTATTAGATTCGAATGATCATTGACTTATGAGATTTCTAAGATCTAAAGCTTCTGAAGCTAAAATTAAGCACATTATCTTTGTCTTAAAAACAGAACTGGGACTTTCCTAACTCTTGGTGAACATTTTACCAGTGTAATACACAAATCAGTCATTTCTGTGTGACCCAGGTACGAAGTTTTAACCACCTAAGGAATATAAGTTACTTACTATTCAAAAGTGAACCTAAAGGAAATCACCAATTGATTCAGAAACAATGGAAGAAAAAGACTGTTAACGTCTACAGTATGCATAGCTTTTATCAGTTGTTGACTAAGGAGTCTTTAACCCGAGTTTTGCCAGATTCTCCTGCTTGCTGCTGTTTCCTGTGTTCACACAAACTTCCCTGATGCATTTGTTGAGATGGCACACAATGAGTCAGTGGGAGACATGACATACCTTCACTCTTTTCAGGTTTTGAATATTATTGTTTATAGAAAAAAAAAAACTCTAAATGTTCCTTATATGTTATATAAGGAAACCAAAGGGACAACAGAAATAGAAACAGAAATTTTGCTTATTATCATATGTAAGATTTTACATACTATATATCATGCACAATTGCCATCTCTTAACAGTCAAAACAATTTAACACCTTTCCTTTGAAGGACAGGATATATATTTCTGAGGTTTTCCATTTTTTCTTACTCTTTTCTCACATAATAATGGCAGAGGACACTGTAAAATTAACATTTACTTTTAAGTATAAAAGAAATCTGAATACTGATTTAAGGAGTCATTTTCTCATAGATAAATACTTTGATACATACTACAAAAGTTTACTGGATGTTTTAAACAAATAACCCTTGTCTCTTATAATAAAGCTTATATTTTTACCGGAAGCATAAACTGTGGTCAATATTTTTGTAGCTACCTGTATGATCTAGCTATCCATTTTGAATGACAAACAAATGTAGATATGAAACAACATAAAGAAATTACAGAGCAACCTAATTTCATACTTGCACTGAACTTCACAAATGCATTGCTTTAAAAGATATGCAGTTACTCACCTTACATTCTTCCTGGCAAATATATGCTCCAAAGCTAGTGAAAATCCTATACATAAAAAAATCAGTGAAACACTAAACAAGATTTTTTTGCCCATCAAGAGAAGAATCAGTTTCTCCAAAGCAAGCACATCTGTTAATTCATAAATGCAAACAGAGCAGAGGCAGTACTTTTCATGCCATGTGACTGACAGCATATTTAACCAATAACAGGGCAGCTTTCTCAGAATGTATTCCATGGGGAGAGGAGGAAGAAAGGGGTCTAATTATGCTTAGAGTGAAACCAGTATTTAGGTTTTTAATTATTCATCTCATGGAAAGATTATTAAGGAGCCAATTTTTAAAGAAAATATATTTGCCACTTAAGCTTATTTTAGAAATGTGAATTGTTTTGATACTGTCATATAATTCTTATTAGGACTCTCTATTTTATATACTTCATACTACATATATGTCATACTATTATATATTTCATACTACACTTCAGGAAGCTATTAATTTCTCCCCAAAATCTATGAAGTATATATTTTCACATGTATTTTTCAGGTGAATAAATAAAAATCTCGGGAACTTCCCTAAATTTACGTACAGGTCCTAGTTCACAGTTTCCTGTTGAATTCATGAGCCTCCATTTGCCAAGTGGTGTGGACAGCACTGGTGAGGAATGCCGGCTTTGGAGTCAGAAGCTGAAGTGCCTGTCCAGCTCCAGCCCTTACCAGTGAGCAAGCTGACACCAGGCAGGTTATTTTCCCTCCTGAGCCTTGTGTCCTTATGTGCAGAGTGGGGACAGAGGTGCTTAATTGTTGTGAAGATTAAATGGGATCATGGATGAAAGGTTCTTTTTTTTTTTTTTGAAACAGAGTCTCACTCTGTCAGGCTGGAATGCAGAGGCGCGATCTCAGCTCACTGCAACCTCGGCCTCCTCTTGTTCAAGGCAATTCTCCTGCCTCAACCTCCAGAGTAGCTGGGACTACAGGCATGCATCACCACACCCAGCTGATTTTCGTATTTTTAGTAGAGGTGGGGCTTCACCATCTTGGCCAGGCTGGTCTCAAACTCCTGACCTCAGGTGATCTGCCAGGCCTCCCAGAGTACTTGGATTACAGGCTTGAGCCACTGTGCCTGCAATGAAAGGCTCTTCTTAACTCAATGCTTACCTGAATAGAGTGCCTATTGTTATTCCTTCCCTGCTGGCCTCGCCTTTCACCTTACTCCCCTAAAAAGCCTGAAAAACAAAACAAAATGACAAAATTCCTGAGTTGTTTTACATTTTTTAAAAATACAATTAAAATGCCACAATAAAGAAAATCCTCCAAAATCAGAAGTGTCAAGTGTTATTTGGAGCACTTAGGAACCTTGATGGCTTAAAGACAAAGTACCTATGGCAGAAAAGGGCTATTTGTAAGTGAAATTTCAAAGAGATGATGGACTATCTGAAAGCTGGAGTCTTGGTGCTGAGGAGACATTCCTATTCCTCTCACACACCACTGTCTTCCAACATAGTTCAGGGGAGCCCAACAGAAAATAAAAAGAGAAAGCTGCCCTGTTATTGGTTAAATAAAGCAGAATGACTAGGGGAAGTGGGAGAATTGCAGAAATAAGGAAGAAAATTGCTAACAAAAAATATAAAATAAAAAGGGTCGCTGCCCTTAAATGTGGCCTTTCTCTGCCCCATCTAATTCCTACTGCCTCCTCATACTGCCTTTTCTTCTCTGCGTTCTTTCATTTCACCCAGCTTCTACTCTTCACCTCTCCTTTTCTCTTTCTGTTTTTTTCCTGATTCTGTGGAATTTCAAGGAACAAGCAGGTCTGGACAAGAGAAGTTTTTTAGTCTTAGGTAATGTTGACAGATGAACTATAGGATAACCTGTTAAACTTGAATGTCAGAAAAACAACAAATAATTGTAATATAAGTATGTTCCATGCAATATCTGGGACATACTATATTTAAAACATTGTTTATTTAAAAACTAAGTTTAACTGGTCATCTTATATTTTTAGTTTGCTGAACCAGTCAATTCTAGTCTTCGGGTAGCTAAGCTACTCAAACTGGGCATACAAATCACATGAGATTCTGTTAAAATGCTAATGTTGACCCAGTAAATCTGGGGTGGGGTGTAGGATACCACATTCCTAACCAGCTCCCAGATGATGATGATGGTGATGGTGCTCGCCCGAGAAGCACCCTTCCAGTAGCAAGAATCTAGAACAGCATTGTTCAATAGAAATAGAATGAGAGCTGCATATATCGTTTAAAATTTTCTAGTAGTCACATTAAAAGGAAGTAAAAATAAGAGGTGAAACTAATTTTAACAGTATTTTGATTTAACCTATCTAAAATACTATCATTCCAAACATACTCAATTTTTAGAATTATTAGTGAAACATTTGACATTCCTTTTCTTCCCTAAATCTGAACTCTATTGTATAATTTTTAAAATTTATTTATTTCTATATTTTGTAGGGGGGGGGGTCACAATATGTTACCCAGGCTGGTCTCGAACTCCTGGGCTCAAGCAGTCCTCTTGCTTCAGCCTCTACAAGTGCTTGGATTACAGGGTGTGAGCCACCATACTACTTACATCTCAATTCAAACAAGCCAAATTTCAAGCATTCAGTGGACACTTGTGGCTACTGCCCACTGTATCGGACACTGCAGATACAGAACATCTGCAGGTGCCAGAGCAGGGCCTGGTATTATCCTATGGGAGCAGTGGCAGTGGCTACTCCTCGAGTCCCTGGTCAGGAGAAAGCGAGAGCCCAAGCCAGTGATGATCCTGCATTGTGACGATAATGGTTCTGTGAACCAAGCACATTTCCATGAAAGAGTCTTATGTGATAATCTCTAAGGGACTAACACTCTCCTTTCTCAGAAAAGAGTGACATTTCAGACACACAATATTTTAAATTTTAAATCAAGTATCATTGTAATATATTTTACGTCCTGAGGATCCTAAAATTTTAACATAGTATTCTTTGTTGTTGAAATATTCTCCCACTTGGTTAAGAACATTCAAGCCATAATAATTAGTAGCTAGAAGGTTTCACACATATATTTTAAACTAGAAGTCACACTTAAGATGTGACTATCTGAGAATAGCTCATCTTGTGACTTTGGAGGAGAAAAACAGTGATAAGAAATGCTAATTATACATCTTAGGGGCTGCAAAGCACTAGGATGTCACCTGCCTGGCATTGTACCTTCCTGCTCAGACTGCTGAGGAGCCTCTGTGAAGAACTATGAAGGGTCTGAGATTTTACTCATTTAGAAGCTAACTAGTTAGCCTGCCAGTTTTATGGATACTGACAGAAGACACAGACTCCTGAGTCAGAGAAAATGACTATTACTCACCACATAGCAAGTGGCACAAGCATCAATATATGCTTGGTCATTTCCCCTTGGCCATGGAGTAATGTAGGTAGGTCCAGAAGCATGCTTCATTTCAGGAGAGACACCCTGCACTTAAGGAGCCCCAGATTTTTAGAGAGTACTAAACCTATCTGCCCTTTGCTCTGAGGGGAAATACTATCCCTGCTTTTCAATACTATAAGCAAGCCTGTCCTTTGTTATAAAGGGAACATGATTTCTACCTTTCAAGTGTTCTCCCTATACAAACATCCAAGAAAAGGTATTTCAGAGCAAAGAGCAGTTAGGGACTAGCTCACAATACATGCAGAAAATGCAGAGGCTAATGGAAAATTTCTCCTCTACAGTCTCCACGGGAGAACAGGAAGCTGTACATCCAAGCTGCCTTCTTTACAACTGGAAACAACTTGCGTTTGCTTTATTTTTTGGTTTACTACATATAACTAAATGAAATGTTACCTGAATATTTGAATATCAAAAATCTATCTTCCCATAATCATATGTGACCATATAGAATTGTGTTCCCATGGGAACAAAAATGGATCTAACTTAAGAATTCTAATATTTACCTTAAGAAGTACAAGTCTCGATTCATTTAATGCTTTCAGACCAAAAGTTGCATTCATGTTTAAATCAATTATGTTGGTCTTTGCATCATGATTCAAAATCCAAATCCATGTACCTCCTACAAAGCCCAGCATGGCCTGGCCCCTGCTGCTCTCTCTCGCCTCATTTAATACCCGCTCTTCCTCCTGAACATGTTCCAGGCACACTGGCTCGCACTCAGCTTCTCAGCACCCTCAACATGCCAAGCTCCACTGCACCCCAGTGACCTTGCACATACTGCTCTCTCTGTGAGCCTCACCTCACACCTCTCTAGCTCTCCCTGTATTCTATTCACTTTCATCATAGCATATATCACAATTTGCACTGAGATATTTATTTTCTTGTGTACTTATTGATGCTGTTTGTTCATGACAAGGCACACTCCATCAGGGCAGATACCATGTCTATTTGACTGATATAAACGTGGAGCCCAAGATGGTGCTCAGTTAAATACACAGAATGAATGAATGATCCTATCAAAAAATGCCATACAATTAATTCCCACTTTGTGCCATATGGTTATGACTCCCAGGGCCTGAGTCTTCAGGTAACTATAACAGGAAAACCAATTAATTCAAGTTTGCATAGAATTCTGCCCCTTGAAAATGGAAACAAACAAAATCCAGGTTACATCAGTTCACTAGCATCCCCCATTTCCCAAGGAGCAGGAAGTACCATATAACCCTTTATCAAGCTCAGAGCAAAACTGCTGCCATGATTTCTACCAATTTTCATCACATCAATTTCTACATTAATTAGAATCAGGATGGTACATCAAATATTTAAATGTTCATGTTTCTCACTTTAGGTTTCCCTTTGACTTCTTAGAATACAGAACATGTGCCAGATTAATGGCACTTGTTTGTGTTCTGGGTTGCTCAAGCTAAACTAAGACAGGAGGCCTGCACTTGAAACAAATTTGTGTGTTTGACAAATACTGATTGTCACTGTGCTAGATTCTTTACCAGGAATCCAAAGTCAAAAATACAGTTCTTGCCCCCAAAATGCTCCCAGCCCAGTAACTTGTAACCACCTTTGGGATATTCACCCAGCAAACCAGTGACCTTGCTTCAGGTCAGCCCCACCTCTACCCCAGGCAATGGCTGATTAAATGAAGGAGACAGAGTGACAGATATATAATAGACAAGACACTCTGAAATGAGTTTCTTTACTTGAAGTGCAAAGAGACTTTATCAAAAGGATTTGCTAAATGACACATTTAGTGTGGTAATCAAGGCACAAACTAGGAAGAGACTTGAGCCTCACAGACCTAGGTCCCAGGGAAGGAAAAGGCCTCCATTACCCTCAAAAAATGCTCTCACCAGGCACCTACGGGGTCCACCTTGACAGTCTGATCTCCACTAAGATCAAACTCAGGTTGAGAGTATGTGCCATGTGATGCTGCCCTATCCTTGAAGCCACATCTATAACAAGGGCAAAATGAATTCTCTGGAGATAAATTAACCAGCACACTTAGTTTCCTTCTTTCTTTCTTTCTTTTTTCTTTTCTTTCTTTTCTTCCTTTCCTTCCATTCTTCCTTTCTTTCTTCTCTTTCTTTCTCTCTCTCTCTCTCTTTCCTTCTCTCTCTCTCTCTCTCTTTCTCTCTTTCTCTCTTTCTTTCTTTTGAGACCAAGTCTCACTCTGTTGCTCAGGCTGGTATGCAATGGTGTAATCTTAGCTCACTGCAACCTCCAGCTCCACGGTTCCAGCGATTCTTGTGCCTCGGCCTCCTGAGTAGTTTGGGACTACAAGCGTGAGCCACCAAGCCTCAATACTTTTTGTAATTTTAGTAGAGATGTGGTTTCACCATATTGTCCAGGCTGGTCTCAAACTCCTGACCCCAGGTGATCCGTCTGCCTCAGCCTCCTAAAGTGCTGGGATTACAGGTGTGAGCCACTGTGTCTGGCCATGCATACTTTTTTTTTAAAATTTTTTAATAAAAAGATGGGGTTTCATCATGTTGGTCAGGCTGGTCTTGAACTCCCAACCTCAGGTGATCCACCCTCCTGGGCCTCCAAAGTGTTTGGATTACAGGCGTGAGCCACCATGCCCGGCCAACATACTTATTTTCGAAGGGAGCATTAAATACAACTACTTGGTAACAACTGCAAGTTATTATTTTCTAAATATAAATATGTTTGTGAATTATAAATTAAAACCCATCTAAGTAAATTTAAAAATCCACGCGTACATGGGCACACTGTTCCCTAGTATGGCGGATTGGCTATATCTATGAACTGGCTACAGGGTCATTCATTTCGTCTATCCTCATAATTAGTAATGACTGCTAGAACCAACAAGATCAAGAAGCAATTTTTTAAATCAAAAGAAAAATTACTTCTGTTCTTTTATGTAGCTATATAAACCCAGAACCCCCTCTCTTCTTCTTTTCTTTCTCTATTTCCTTCCTTTTCTTTCTTGTCTTTTTTTCCCAAGTCAAAGGAAAAAATTGATTTATATTAAAATCCTTTAAGCAATAAAGTCTTAATAATATAAAATGTCCAACATTTTGCACGCTTATTTTGGTAGGAATTTATATATACATATATATATATAATAATCATTTATATATTATTATATTTGAATAATCTTGAAATAATCCTGATGACGGCCGGGCACAGTGGCTCACGCCTGTAATCCCAGCACTTTGGGAGGCCAAGGTGGGCGGATCACGAGATCAGGAGATCGAGACCATCCTGGTTAACATGGTGAAACTCTGTCTCTACTAAAAGTACAAAAAAATCAGCCAGAGCGTGGTGGCATGCACCCGTAGTCTCAGCTACTCAGGAGGCTGAGTCAGGAAAATCGCTTGAACCCAGGAGGTGGAAGTTGCAGTGAGCTTAGACTGACCCACTGTACTCCAGCTTGGGCTACAGAGTGAGACTCTGTCTCCAGAAAAGAAAAAAGAAGAAGAAATAATCCTGATGACTTCATTTTACTGTGGAATGCAAGGGCTTAAAGAGCCGCCTTTGCCATTCTCCATCACCAATGATCAACTGTTTCGCCACTGAACTGACAGACAACACATATCTGGTCCAACTACCCAGTTCTGAAATCTCTCCAGGGAAGATTCTAACACATTTCTCACATTGCAGTGAGAAAAATTATCTTTCTTTTCTTAGAACTCAAAGGTCCCTACTGAAATAGAAGCTTATTTCCCTTTGCTTGGTTCTCAGCCAAGCTCAAGGACACCTGGAGAATAACTTTTAATATGCATCTTAAAATTATAGCTCCCTTCCAGGAATTTTACAATGAGCATCAAAGAACAGCTTTGTCAACTCCCCCTAGATCCCACACAGAGGTTTAATTATAATGACAGGATTTTAAACAACAGCTCTGAATATTAGTAAGATCATATGGCAACACAGACTATTTCTTTAGGTCTGCACTGGAATCAATGTGAGAAGAAATAATTACTGCACCAAGCAGTAGCTAGAGTGAGAGAATAAGAAATTCCATTCATTTTGGATAATCAAAAAAATTGTGTTTAAAAATTTAATCAGGAAAATTAAGCACTCAACATTCATCAAGAGTAGTTACACAGAGCACGTAATCATCAGTCTTACCCTCACTGCTTCTTCATGCTCACTTAAAGCTGTTATTTTAACTTGTCACATTTCCATAGCAACTGCTGCCTCCATTTTTATAACTAAAGTACTAAGAACCATTTCCAACCACCCTAAATGTTCCAGTATTAATCGTCAACATTGTTAAAACCTTTGGCTCTTCTACCAAAATTGCTAGCTCTGCCCAGGGTGGTATCAAGAATCATGATCACTCTTGACCTAAATCTTCTCATCAACTAATCTAATGTATGAAGACCTACCTTTCTTCTTAATTGAAGAAAGTGGGGTTTCTGAGAGAAATCAAATCGAAATGCATTTCTACCCCAACTGAATGTTAAACCAAATAAAAAGAAATAGCAAAAAGGGTAAGACAAGCAGAGGCCCAAATGCCACCTGTATTGGCGTGCAAGGCCAGGACAGAGAATGGAGGAAAGCTTAGTGTAGGAGCAAAATGGATTGTAACTGAGCCCTCCCATCAGAAGAGAGACACAGCAGCCTATCCTAGCAGCACTGGGCTCTTGGTGGGAAAAAAAGGTCTGCCTAGGAGAAAATGGGGGAAATGCATGCTCTGTGGTTGGGTCTCACCAAGGAAAAGCTGAACATGCCCAGACTACTCTTTCTAAATGTGCTGCAGATGTCACACATCCTCACCTGGCATGGAATGAGTAAAGTGACATAGAAACCAGTTTATTAATTAAACTCCTTCTACTTGGAAGATAACAGAAAAGAGGGAAAATTGTTCTCCTTTCTGTTCCCACTTCTCTCACATTGCAAGAGCTACCAAATAAGATTCTTTTGTGACGGCATCTCTTGGTTTTCATATACTCTATAGAAACCCCAAAACAGCAGGTTGCAACTTACAATAAACATACTTTTAACAACTCTCTAGTTTTCCTGGTGTTTGTCTATTCTGTTTCCATCTATTTTGTGCCTTATTTACTTCACATTCGTTAAATTTTTTTCTAAACTTAAAATAAAAATTCTACCTTATTACTAATCTAAAAACCAACAAAGAAGTTAAGCAAGTTAACTTATTTAAGTCTCCATTTTCTCTGTGTAAAATGGGGCTAATAGCACCTACCACATAGGGATTGTTTTGAGGATTAAAAGATATTAGGCATATGGAATGCTTACTAGTCCAATGTCTGGCACCAAAACAACACTCAATACATATGAGAAAAGGTGATGGTGGTGATGGTAATAGTAAGGATGTCCGCTCTTTAGCTCTTTTGTTCATGACCTAACTCCAAAATATATCCCGAAGAGTATGACATCTCTCTACCTCCAAAGTTATTGCCTACTCCCTCTCACCTGGACTACTGTGGCAGCCCCCTCCTTGAATGACCTGAGGCCTTGCCCCTGTGTCCTGTTCTTTTATAGCAGGCACAGCGAGCATTTTAAAATGTAGATTTGATCTTGTCACTCTCTTAGTTTAGCCCCCCCAGTATTGGGGTTTTATTCTGACTGTTTCTCATTACAGTCAGAATAAAACCCCAATCTCTTATCCCAGCCTACCATTTGGACACACGCTGGCCCTGCCCACTTCTCTGACTTCACCTTTCCCTACTTTCCTGCCAGCTCACCAGCCTGCAGCCCTGGGGCCTTCTTTCTTTTCCTCTAACTCTTGGGGGGCTCTTTTAGGGATACTTAGAGTCCAATATCAAAGGATAGACCCTTCCCCATTCCGGCTCCAAATTAAGTAATAAGTTCTTCATCACAAAGTGAAAGATTCAAAATTTAAAGCACCAAGAAACAAAAGTTAAATCCCTTTTTTTTCTTTTCTGAGAAACAGTAATCATAATCCTTGGCTCATAACACACTGACCATTGGTTCATGTCTTATTTGTGGGACTTTTAAAATGTATAAAAATGTAATAGGCCGGCTGTGGTGGCTCACAACTATAATCCCAGCACTTTGGGAGGCCAAGGTAGGCAGATCACAAGGTCAGGAGATCCAGACCATCCTGGCTAACACGGTGAAACCCTGTCTCTACTAAAAACACAAAAAATTAGCCGGGCGTGGTGGCAGGCATCTGTAGTCCCAGCTACTTGGGAGGCTGAGGCAGGGGAATCGTTTGAACCCAGGAGACAGAGGTTGCAGTGAGATGAGTTCATGCCACTGCACTCCAGCCTGGCATTGCAGAGCAAGACTCCATCTTTTAAAAAAGCATTAATTAAGCTCATTACTGAAAGCAAGCCATAATCCAACATCTAAATATAATCCAACATCCGAATATGATCCTCACCTCCCTCCACTAATGTCACTATCATCCTGAATACAGGATGCAGAAGACCTGAATAGCACTATCAACCACCTTGGGCTAGTTAACATTTATAGAATGTTTCACCCAACATCAGCAGATTATACTTTCTTTTCAAATGTGCATAGAAAATTCACATATATTTGGAAATCCCCAAATATTTGAAAATAAGTAATTACTTCTAAATCTATGATTCAAAAAGGAAGTCAAAAGAGAAATTAATAAACATTTGGAATTGAATAAAAACTAACATAACATACCAAAACCTGAGACATGCAACTCAAGCAGTGCTAAGAGGGATATGTAGAGCATTAAATATATTAGAAAAGACTGAAGGTTTCAAATCAATGACTGGAGTCAATTCTATGATGTTATGTTACCTCAGCATCAATTCTGAATATAAGTTGAACTTTCTTATGCCAGAGCAGGGCTTACTCGCACTTGACACAGTTTACATTTCTCTACCTCTTTCCAGTTCCTCAGTGTGGTTGCTCCAGGTAGCCCCCTGATAATCACCTCTGGTTGACCAGCTCCCTATGGGGAAGCTAGATACAACCCCCTTGACGCGCCCCACTGACCCCCACACCCCACAGGGACCACACAGAAATGTCACAGTGACCATCTTTCAGTCACAGCATGGCCACACAGAACATATGCCTGCTTGCTTTAAACCCACCAATAAAAACTCCCCATGGGAAACCTGCTTGGATAATACTTTGGACCCCAATAAAGGCTTTAATCCCACAAGTTGTCTGTCTCTGTCTCTCTCTTGCTCCCCACCCACTGGTTGAGCATGTGTGTCCCAAACAGCCCTGCAAGGTGTGCTGCCCTCTTCTTTCTGAGCTCTGTAATCAAAAAGCTTCTGTTATTTGATGTGTTTTGCTGTGCTGCCTCTTCTGTGTTTCATCTGCTGACACACCCAGACTTCTTTCCTGGTTAGGGCTCTCCTAGAGAAAGGCTGTCTTAGTAGAAATAAACTAGACACAGGTCAACAAAGAACCATAAAGGTGTCTGTCAGTAAAACAAGTTTACTGTGAAAGGGACACCTGGTCATGGGTCAGACACTTAGGCATCAGGCCATCCATCCCTCAGGATAAAGAGATGTCCCATGAAATGTATGTTGCAAGCATCCATAACAATCAGGGAAACCCATCACAGCAAGGATGCATTTTATAGCCACTCTCCAGAGAGGCAAAAAAAAGAATTAAAAAAAAAAAAATTACCTAAGCTGTATTTCCATCAAAAAAAAAAAAAAAAAAAGAAGACTGCTGTGTAGCCATTTTAGATCTCACCAAAAAAAAAAAAAAAAAAAGAGAAGAAATTTAAATCCAAAACAAACAGAAGAAAGTAAATAATAAAGAGCAGAAATCAATGGCATTGAAAACAAACAAAAACCTAATAGATTGCTTGACAGTTTATGCTGCAAAAAGTAAAGAAAAAAGTAAAATAAATAAATAACAAAATTATTGAAACAAAAAGCTGGTCCTCTGAACAGATCAATAAGATTGTTAGACTTCTAGCTGACTATGATGGTTAATTCTATGTATCAACTTGCCTGGCCCTAGGCGGGCCCAGATTCAACATTATTTCTGGGTGTATCTGTGAAGATGTTTCTGGATAAGAATGGTGTTTGAGTCAGGGGACTCAGTAGATTGCCCTCTCCAGTGTAGGCACCAATCAGTTCATTGAGGGCTTGAAATAGAAAAGGCAGAGGAAGAAGGAATCTGCCCCTTATTCCTCCCTGACATCATCTCTTCTTCTCTGGCCCTTGGACTGAGATCTACACGGTTAGCAGCCCCAGTTCTCAGGCCTTCAAACTCAGACTGAATTAAACAACTGATATCTTTGGTCTCCAGCTTGCAGACAGCAGATCGTGGGACTTCTTCGCCTCACAATTGCATAAGCCAAATTCTCATAATAAATCCTCCGTGTGTGTGTGCATGCATATACATTCTATTGGTTCTGTTTTTCTTAAGAATCCTGACTAATACACTGACCAAGAAACAAGAAAGAGAGTAAGAAAGAAGTCACAAATCACCAATATTGGAAATGAAAGATGAGACATCACTATAAATCTACTGGTATTAAAAACATAAAGGAATATTACAAACAGAATCAAGCCAAAAATTAATCAACTTAGATGAAATGGACAAATTCTCAGAAAGGCACACACCATCAAAACTCATTCAAGAAAAAAATAACCTGAATAGCACTACATCTACTAAAGAAATTGAAGTCTCCAACACACAATATGTAATATATATGTATATACACATACATACATATACATACCCATGATAGAATAACAGCTCTATGAAACAATTTTGAAAACTTAGATGAAATGGATAAATTCCTAGAGGAATGACTTACCAGATCTGACTGAGAAAAAACCTACAGTTTTACAAATATTTCTTTAACTATTAAAGAGATTTAAGCTGTGGTTAATAATCATACCACGAACAAAACACCAGGCCCCAACGGTTTTACAGGATGTTTTAATAAATCTTCAAAAAACAAATCATCCCAATTTTATATGAACACTTAGAGACAACAGAAAAGAGGAAGTATTCCCCCAACTAATTTCAAGCACAGTTTAATATTTACATCATAAACAGACATGATGAAGACCTCTTCAAATATTTATGGGTCATATGTTTTCTTTTTTATAATATGCCTATTCATGTCTTTTTTTTTTCTTTTTTTAAATTAATTCAGTCTCCGTAGAGACTGTCAAAAATTGCCAATGCCAACTGTATTTCAAGTCGTCATGGCGGGGTATTGGGAAAAGTTTTCAATTAGCAATAATCACGCCTCGGAAAAACCTCATTGGCTACGATACTGCCACTGCGCAAAGCTGTCTTTTTTTTTTAAGGCAGATTCTCGCTTTGTCACTCAGGCTGGAGTGCACTGGCATGATCTCAGCTCACTGCAACCTCCACCTCCCAGGTACAAGTGATTCTCCTACCTCAGCCTCCTGAGTAGCTGGGATTACAGGCACCCACCACTGTGCCCAGCTAATTTTTGTATTCTTAGTAGAGATGGGGTTTCATCATGTTAGTCGGGCTGGTGTCAAACTCCTGACCTCAGGTGATCCACCCACTTGAGCCTCCCAAAGTTCTGGGATTACAGGCATGAGACACAGCATCTGTCCTATACTTTGTTATTTATACAGTTGACCCTTGAACAACATGGGGGCTATGGATGCTGACCCCCCACACGGTAGAAAATCCGTGTATAACTTCTGACTTTCCAAAAACGTAACTACTAATAGCTTACTGTTGACAGGAAGTCTTACTGATAACATAAACAGCCTATTAACACATATTTCATGTTTCGTGCATTACATATTCCTACAATAAATTAAGCCAGATAACTGAATGTTAATAAGAAAATTATAAAGAAAACATATTTACTACTCCTTAAATGGACATGGATCATCATAAAGATCTTCTTCCTCACAGTCTTCACATTGAGTAGGCTCAGGAGGAGGAGGAGGAAGAGGAGTTTTTGTTTTCTTGGGGTGTCAGAGGCAGAAGAAAATCTGTGTATATGTGGACCTGCTCAGTTCAAACTCATATTGTTTGTGGGTAAAGCGGAGTCACCATGTTATTCAACAAGTCTCTTGAAAATTTATTCCTCCCGTCAAACTAAACTTTTGTATCCTTTTGTAATGTTGGAGTTCAGGGGTTCAGGGAAGCCCTCAGTTCCCCTGAAAGGACATTTCTCCAGGTTCTTGGTCTACCACTCCCCCCAAGAACAGGAGAGGAGACCACAGCGCAGTGCGCAGTAAATGCCAGACTCAAAAGTGTTTGTAGAAAGTAGTTTATTTAGGTAGAGAGAAAAAAAGGAGGAGAAAGAAATAGCTAACTCTCAACAGTGAGTGAGAGAATCCAGACAGATGGAATCCAGGAGAGGAAAGCAGCTTCCACAATGAGTGGAAGGGAATAGAGAGAGATGGGGTTTAGGAGGGGAAGACAGGCTTCCACGAGAGAGTGTGGAAGGGAACTCCAGAGGGGAAATCCAGGAGAGAGAAAGACAGCTTCCACGAAGGGAATATTTGTGGAAGGGGACCCAAACATGGAGTCCAAAGAAGTGTGGAAAAAGGGGACTTTTAACCTAGGAGGAACCCCCACCTTCTCCAAGACCTCTGGCCAAGGAAAGAGTTCCTTGGAACTTCCGCTGGAGTGATTGACTTTTGACCCTTCCCCGTGCCCTCAAAAATTAAAACAGAGACCATTAAATCTCCCAGATGGAGAAAGATGCAAGGGGGGCATGGTGCTGGGAAGTTCTTGCCCTTAAAGCTACGGCCCCTTGTGGACCCGGAAAGAGAACACATTCCTTCACTTTGACCAACATCTCCCCAAATCCCCCAAACTCCCATGCCCACCATTACTACTCACTGCTTCTATCAGTTCAAAATTTTTAGATTCCATATATAAGATTCTCCTACCTCAGGCTCTTGAATTTCTCCTATCTCAGGGAGATTTTCATAAACATTGCATTGAATCTGTAAACCATTTCGAATGTATAGACAGCCTTAATAATTAATTCTTCCAATCTGTGAACATAAAATGTTTTTCCATTTGCATGTGTCCTCTTCAATTTCTGTCATCAATGTTTTAGAGTTTTCAGAATGCAGACCTTTCACCTTCTTAAACTTATTCCTAAGTATTTTATTTTTCTTTTAGTAGCTATTGTAAATGGGATTGTTTTCTTGATTTCTTTTTAAGATAGTTGTTAATGTATAGAAACACTACAGATTTTTGTATATTGATTTTACATACTGCAGCTTTAGTTAATTCATTCATTAGTTTTTTACATATATTTTATTTATTATGCTAATTCATTCACTAGTTCTAACAAGTTTTGATGGAGTCTTAATAGTGTTTTCTATACACAGGATCACGTCATGTGCAAAGAAATACAATTTAATTTCTTCCTTTCCAAACTGAATGCCTTTTCTTTCTTACCTAATTGCTCTGGCTAGGACTTCTAGCTCTATCTTTTTGAAAGTCCCTCCTTTACCCATTGATCTGACATCTACTTTTGTCATTTAATAATATTCTATACTCATATGAATCTCTTGCTGGGACTTATTCATTCCGTGACTGTTCCATTCAGCAATTTGTCTACTTTGTGCCAATATTGTACTCTCTTTGTTGTATTCTCTTAGTTGCATAAAATTTCCCATATCTGGTAGGGCTAGTCCTTCTCTGGAAGCGTTCTGGCTATTCGTGACCCTTTATTCCTCCAGCTTTGATTTCATTTTTCATCACTGTAATTCTTTTCCTGAAAATACTAATTCCTTTGCCCTCCCTCCATCATACTTATCTGACTAGATTAGTCAGATTTAAATCCATCCATTTAAATCCACCTCCTCACCTCTTCAGTTATTTCACTGAATGAATCTGAAGAAATACACATAAATCACTGATGTCACTTCGTAAACACAGATTTCAGATGGGCTCTCAGAACTGCTCAACAACCCTATTTTCTTGTCAATGCATTTTCCTACCATTCTAGATTAGGAGGCAGTATAATATAGGGGTCAAATATAAGATTCTAAAACCAGATTACCTGGGTTAAAATCTTAGTTTTACCACTTACTAAATATGTGACCTTGGGCAAGTTAAACTCACCAAAGCCTCAGTTTCTGCATATCTATCCCTCAGTAAAATTCTCTTTATCTATCCCTCAGTAAAATTCCTTATGAAAATAAAATGAGTTAATACATATAAACCGAAAATAGCATCTGACACATAGTAAGTACTATCTAATGCCTGCATTGTTATTGTTGATGATGATTTCACATCTTACCCTTTTTCTCCCACTCTTTCTTTTCACTGATGGCCTTGCTTTTCATTTCATTGAAAAAATAAGTCAGAAGAGAAGCTCCACAACCTCCTACCATCAAATCTTCCAACTTACTTGCTGCTGTACCCATCACTCTATTACTGTACATAAACTGTTATTGTTCCTACAGTCAACTCCTCCACTTGGGCACCCTTCTAGTCCACTCAAGGACCTGCTCCTGCAATTCTCCCCTTTCTCTGCTGAATAGCCCATTTTTAATTTTCTCAATCTGATCAGCATACAAAAATGTCATAAAAGTTGTCATCTTAAAAATAAAACCCTCACTGGTTGTGGTGGCTTACACCTGTAATCCCAGCACTTGGAAGGCTGAGGCAGGTGGATCACCTGAGGTCAGGAGTTCAAGACCAGCCTGGCCAACACGGAGAAACCCCGTCTCTACTAAAATACGCATGCCTGTAATCCCAGCTACTAGGGAGGCTGAAACAGGAGAATCGCTTGAACCCAGGAGGCAGAGGTTGCAGTAAGCCAAGATAGTGCCATTGCACTCCTGCCTGGGTAACGAGAGCAAAACTCCATCTCAAAAATAAATAAAATAAAATAAATATAATCCTCCTAATTCCATATTCCCCCTCCAAATGTGGTCCTATTTCTCTGCACATAATAAAAATGCCTTGAAAAATTGTCTATATTTGCTGTCTAGACTGCCTTCCCTCCCATATTCTCTTCACTCCACTCCCATCAGCCTTTCACTTTCAATACTCCATGGAATCCGTTTTTGACAAAGTGACCAGTAACCTCCACACTGTCAAGTCCAGAAGACAATTCTCAGTCATCTTACCTCTTTTCATACTTCTTCACTCCTTTCTTCACTTGGCTTTGAACAGAATGTAACACTGGCCACTCTTTCTTCATCTATTTTGCTTCACCTGCCTTCTCTTCTGTACCACTAAACTTTGGTATGTTCAGGACTGTACAGTCATGGCCTAAGCTATCTCAGTCAGAGCCAGAGTTTTTAATACTATTTATTCATCGATGACTCCTGAACTTCGTATCATATATCCAACTGTCCCTTTCACATCCCTGAATGTTTGACAGCTCAAACTTAACACATCCAGAGCAGAACTCTTCATTTCCTCCTTTGAAATTTGCTCCTCTCCTAGTATTTCCCACTCTGCAACTCACCCAACTCCCAACTCCACAACTCAACCAAGTGCTCAGGTCAAAAATCACAGTGCTCTAATTAACTCCTCTCTCGCATCCTACAGTACTGAGCAAATTCTATTCATTCTACCACCAAACAGTATATCTGACCCAACCACTTTTTACCATCTCCACTGAGGGTCCAAGCTACCACCATCTCTCATCTGAGCTATTGCAATACCTTCCCAGGTGGCCTCCCAGATTCATGTCTTTTTCTCCTCTCAACAGCCAGAGTAATCTCATAAAAATACAAATCCCATTTTGATACCTACTCACATGCTCAAAATTTTACTATGGCCTTAAATCACCAGAAGAGTAGAAAAGGGTTTTACCATGGGCTACAGGCTCCACATGTCGCTGTGTAACTCTCAGACCCTATCTAGTGCCATACTGCTCCTCAGTTATGCTCCTCTTCTTCAGTGATCTTTCAGTTCTTAAAAAGCACTAATCCAGATGCGTGCAGTGGCTCACAGCGGTAATCCCACGTTGGGAGGCTGAGGCGGATGGATCACAAAGTCAGGAGTTCAAGACCAGCCTGACCAAGATGGTGAAACCCCCATCTCTAAAAATACAAAAATTAGCTGGGCATGGTGGCAGGCGCCTGTAATCCCAGCTACTGAATAAGCTGAGGCAGAATTGCTTGAACTGGGGAGGCAGAGGTTGTGCCACTGCACTCCACCTGGGTCGAAAAAGCAAGACTCTGTCTCAAGATAAGAAAAAAAAAAAAAAGCACTAGCTCATTCTACATCTCCACAGAGATGTCTCCTTAAACTACCCCATCCAGAGTAGCCACCCTCATCCCCAAGTCACTATTACCCATCCAGCTATATTTTCTCCATAGCTTTACAGTATTTTTAAAATTATTTAATTTACATCTATCTATCTAATCTGTCCTCTCATACTTAGAAAATAAACTCTATCAGAACAGAAACTTTTACCCTATTAATTTAACCGTCATATTCCCAGTACCTACAACAGCATTTAGCACATATATCTATGCATATTTTTAAATCCTTGCTGAGTGAACCAATATCCCAGAAACCTCTCATAGCTAGTTCATCTTACAGGAGAAACTGAGTATAAGAGTTAATTAAATGGCCGAGCGCGGTGGCATACGTCTGTAATCCCAGCACTCTGGGAGGCCAAGGAGAGTGAATCACTTGAGGTCAAGAGTTCGAGACCAGCCTGGCTACCATGGCGAAACTCCGTCTCTACTGAAAATACAAAAATTAGTCAGGTGGTGGACACCTGTAATCCCAGCTACTCAGGAGGCTGAGGTGGGACAATCGCTTGAACCCGGGAGGCAGAAGTTGTAGTGAGCCGTGATCGCACCACTGCACTCCAGCCTGGGTGACTGTGAGACCCTTTTTCCAAAAAAAAAAAAAGTAATTAAATGACTCGCTCAAGGTCGCACACCAGTCAAAATAAATGGCAGCTTTAGAGTTAGAGGCAGTCTGGCTCCAAAGCTTGGGGTTTCAGTTACTACACTACATTGCTTCACTACATTTTACAATTTACTATGTTGCTTCTGAGTATGAATTAAGGCTCAGAAGTCTAAATTTCCATCCTACTCAGCGGACCCCCGCCCCACTCCATTCCACGCCACAAAGATTCAGCTCAGTGACCTCCCTCTTCTCAGACCTAACTCCGACTAGCATATCCCGGCGCCGCGCGCCCGGCACCCCACGCGCCGTGCCTTTGGCAAGGGCGCCTGCGTGATGAGTGGGTCCCATGCAAAGCATTCTGGGATTGGTAGTCCACTTTCCTCCCGTCTCCAGCATTCACGTGAAAAACAGGGAAAAAACAATGTAAATTAGATATCTCTGAATTTCATACAAATTAAATAAAACGCAGATTCTGGCTCAGGAAAGTGATGCAAACTCGTCGTTTTCAAAGGAGAGACTCCAGCCTCGGGTCAGGCGCGACGCAGGCCGCGGCTCGGGGTCCTTGGCTGGGCGGGGCTTGCTCGCGGTGGCTTGTGGCTCCTTCCGGCGCTGCTTCTCTCTTTCGCTCAGGCCCGTGACGCCGGCAGGATGGGTGAGCTGTCCGGGCCCATCTGAGGGCGCCGTAAGCGGGACTTGGGGTCTTGGGAACAGGCAGCCGGAAGCGAATAGAGTAGGGAGCGGGATGCCACGGAGAGGCTCCATGCGGGAGGGCTGGGAGAAGGCCGGGGAAGCGCGGCTCCAGGAGACACATGGTCGGACGCGGAAAGGGCCCATGCGGCGCTTCTGCCGCCGAGGTCGGGGTACAGACGGACGCGGGGAGACCGGCGGTTCTCCCGAGCACTCGAGCGGGGCCTCGTCCTTTAGGAGAGCACACCCTCCAGAGCCCTCTTTGAACGTTTATTAGCCGGTTCAGGGAAAGGCCAATTGTTTGGCCCACGAGTCAGTATACCAGAGCCAGTCAGTTTAAGGGTTTATTCCAGATGAGGCGAGTGTTTAAAAAGATATGAAACACGTAGATGGCGTGTTTTTGCGGAAGAACTAAAATATTTTAATTTTTAGGCAAGTGTCGTGGACTTCGTACTGCTAGAAAGCTCCGTAGCCACCGACGAGACCAGAAGTGGCATGATAAACAGTACAAGAAAGCCCATTTGGGCACAGCCCTGAAGGCCAACCCTTTTGGAGGTGCTTCTCATGCAAAAGGAATCGTGCTAGAAAAAGTGTAAGTCCATTGCTCCCGTCAAGGTTTAGTTTATTATAGGAACTCGAGACATAAACTTACTGAATTCTTGTTTTTAAAGTGATTACTGGTTTTTGTGTAGTGGTGTTCACTTGGGCATTGCGGGGTAAAATTGCAAAACGTTTATTTAAAAGTTGGCAAAATTAGCGCTTGGAAGTTAGTTAGGGTTTTTTTTTAAGTTGGCCTGGGAGGAATTGCAGAAGATACTAACAATGATGAAGTAAAGGACAAACTTCATAAGTAAATGGCACGTGTCAGCCATCGAATCTGCAATGAAATGATTTTTCTACTTGTTAAGGTGAAGTGACTGAGGTTGTATACCTAAGATGGAGACATGAAATTGCCAATATTTGACTGGTTTTGACTTTTAAAAAAGATAATTTCATATAGTTCAGTTGTATTTCATGGTAGAGCCATCTTTTTGTCTTTTTTTTTTTTGGGGGTAGCAGCTTGTGTCTTTTGTAGGTTCTGAGGACAATAATTAGAATTTTTTAGGTCTCTCCTCTTCCTGAAATATTTCTTTCTTCTAGAGGGGGTTGCTCTGCTTATTTATCTTAAATGTTTTCTTTATGCTCTTGTTTTGTTTTGAGCGTCTGGAGACTCTAGGTTGTTTGTACATACATTTCAATGACAGATGAGATTGTGCAGTACGCAAGCTGGCCTGGAGTGCCTCCAATTCTGAAGGTCTGTTCCATGATAGCTTTTCTCACAAACAGGAGGGGAGACAGGATTCTAGAGGAAGGTGGGCAGGAATGTGGGGACAGACAGGATTCCTTTCAGAGTAGTGCAGATTGCACAGGTGTATAAAGGCCGGTTAAGCTCAGGCCTTTCATTTGCTGTAGTAAGACATTAACGTGGAGACAGAGTGTATAGTATATTTCGTGCAGCATGTTTTTTTTTTTCCTCACTTCCTTTTTTCCTTTGTGTCTGCTGTGGAGTTGCAAAGCCTCACTGTCCCCATTGGTCTTCCAATTCATTTTGAAATTTATTCTCATTATATTAAACTAGGAAGCAAATGTCTCAATCAGGTATTCTGTATGCAAACAGTACAATTATTTATCTTATTTCATAACTCACTCCAACTCCAACTCACTGTGAACTTGGAGTTTCTCCTAGAAACCCTTGCAGGGAGTGGTGCTCAGCCGTGCATCAGGCCTTTCATTTGGGTGGCAGGTTTCTAGTTATAGTTTCTACATTGGGCAAGGAACTTTCTTTTATTTATTTTCTTTCACTTAAATGAGATTTTGACAGGTATGAGATAAACACATTTGCTTAGACCACTATCTTGAACTAGTTAATATGCAAGCTTTAAATTTTAAGGCATATTGTCAAAATCAACCTTCCAAAATAAAATTTGCATCAGTTTACATTTCTACCAACAGCAGAGGAGAGTGCCAATTTTCTCCTTCTTATGCCAGCTCTGGGTGGAATCTCTCCTCTAAATTTTTCTTAGCCTCATAAATTAAAAAATATATTGTTTGCGTTTACATTTCTTTGGCTGCTAGTGAAGTTAACTATCTTTTCATCTGCGTGATTGCGTCTTAGCTTCAGTTCTGGGAAATTTTCGGTTTAATCCCCATTTATTTTTCTATTGAAGTGTTTGTTCATTTTTATTGATTTAGGTATTTGTACATATTCAGTGTATTGTATTTTTCCATATGTTGCATGTTTCTGTTTCCCAGTTTGTCATTTGTATTTTGTTTTTATATATGGCATATTTTGCTCTAGAGTTTAAAAATAAGTTTTGTGTCAAAGCTGTCAATGTTTTCCGTTCTGGTTTCTGATTTTAGTGTAATACTTAGAACATTCATTGGCTCTACTTTTGTGAGAATTTTTTTGTTGTTTCTTGAGATAATTGATCAATTTTCACATTTTCCTGTTTTTTACAGCTTTGAATTTTTCTCTGAATATGGCTTTAGCTATCTCCTAAAAGTTTTGATAAGGAGAGTTATCATTGTTGCTTTTCTAAATAATCTATAAATTCAGTTTTAATTTCTCTTTTATCCAGGAGTTAGAGGTGTCATTTAATATCTCCAGGCAATTACTTTTTTAAAAAGGTAACTTTTGGTTGATAGCTTCTATTTTAAATTTTATTTTGGTCAAGGATTTCTACTTTGTAGAATGTACTATTTACTAACAACATGATGCAATTGCAATTATTCTGGAAAACTCATAATTAACCATCCTCATGAGATCACTCATGCCTGTCATTATCTCTGTTTACAGATCAACCTCACCTGAACTACTGTAATTTGATATTTACCGACTTCTCTTTCTTCAGAACACCTCTTACTTTATGCTTTCTCTCCATTTCTAGAAACATGTATGAAATATTTTGAGAAATGTAGAGAATGGTCTTTTGAACCTCTGTAGAGTCTTTTTTTTTTCCCATTTATTTATTTTATTGCATTTTAGGTTTTGGGGTACATGTGAAGAACACGCAAGATTGTTGCATAGGTACACACGTGGCAGTGTGATTTGCTGCCTTCCTCCCCATCACCTACATCTGGCATCTCTCCCCTTGCTGTCTCNTTTTTTTTGGGGGAGAAGGAGTCTATCTCTGTCACTTAGGCTGGAGTGCAGTGGTGCAATCTCTGCTCCCTGCATCCTCAGCCTCTCAGCTGGGATTACAGATGCCCACCACCATGCCAGCTAATATTTTGTATTTTTAGTAGAGACAGGGTTTCACCATGTTGACCAGGCTGGTCTCAAACTGTTGACCTCAGGTCATCCACCCGCCTCGACCTCCCAAAGTTCTGGGATTACAGGCATGAGCCACTGTGCCCAGCCTAGACTTTCTAATTCTTACAATTCTTATCGCAGATTTTTTTTTTTTTTTTTTTTGGAGACATGGTGTCTTGTATCCCAGGCTGACAGCCTTGACCTCCACCTCGGCCTGGCAAGTAGATGGGACTACAGGCCAACACTGCTACTCTGGTCTAATTTTACAACTGTAAAGGGTCTAGAAATTTCCCCCATTGTGCTAATGAAATTAAGACTGACAGAAAACTTGGTTGGCATCACAGGACTTCAGCCATTTGAGGTTAGACTGAAAAGATAGATAGAGGATTAATGAGGTTTCTCATTAATCCTCTAGTTTATGTGAAAAAATTAATCCTTTTTCAGAAAGCCAGCTCACTCTGCTGTGACTTTTATGTTTCAGAGGAGTTGAAGCCAAGCAGCCAAATTCTGCCATTAGGAAGTGTGTCAGGGTCCAGCTGATCAAGAATGGCAAGAAAATCACAGCCTTTGTACCCAATGATGGTTGCTTGAACTTTATTGAGGTGAGCATTTCAGTTCTCTTGTAGCTTCTGTTCTTGGGGTGGCCTCCCACACATTTTTATCTGATCCAAGGGAGTTACCTCACATGAAAGTATTTTGTGATTGCCACTGACACCATAAATACACTTTTTATTTTATTCCAGGAAAACGATGAAGTTCTGGTTGCTGGATTTGGTCGCAAAGGTCATGCTGTTGGTGATATTCCTGGAGTTCGCTTTAAGGTTGTCAAAGTAGCCAATGTCTCTCTTTTGGCCCTATACAAAGGCAAGAAGGAAAGACCAAGATCATAAATTTTAATGATGAAAACACTGTAGTAATAAATTTTCATATGCCAAAAAATGTTTGTATCTTGTCCCCTGTTCTCACCACAAAGAATGTGTTCTTTACCTGTTTTTTTTTTTAAATCCTAAACCAGCAAACACAGGACCTTTACCACATTTCAGGTGATGATAAGACAGAGGATTCTCTAGGATTATAAGCTGGCACAATTTCCCTCATCCTGTGGAATAAGAAAATGAGATAGATCTGGAATAAATGTACAGTGTTGTAGGATTTAAGAACTTTATTGGGACTTAAAAAAACACTGAAATTCTAGTGAAATTATTTATTTTTTATTCTTGGTATTTTCTGTATCTAGTGCGACTCTTCAAGCAGTTGCCAGGTTTCACTCCCATAGATCATCTTAGATGCCCTTGGAAATGCATATTCTTGTATCCATCTTTCAGGGACCCAAGATGATAAATAGTAACCTCAAAATTGCTCCCCACTCTATTGAATTACTTCAAGATGTCAGGATCTATGTTGTAATATGTTTACATTACTGTGTTTGAAATTGGATACAGGCATTGGATCATTTAGTTGGTGGAAGTATATGCCAGGCAACAGAGATCAGATACGTATATGACAAGACTTGTTTTCAGTATTTTCTCGTGAATTTGTCAGCAACCTCCATGTCTTCAAAGACCAGTCAGCAATGGATGTGGTTTGGTGTAGAGACGATATTGGTTGTTTTTAATTAAGCTAGGTGTTGAGTATATGCAGGGTTTGCCCTTCACAAATACTTGTTTCAGAATTTTCACGGACAGCGGCATGGTTGAAATGAAGCTATTGGCCTTCTGATTTAAATCTAAGAAACTACTGTTAACTAATGGTAAATACGGGTTAATCGGCGTTTAGATCAAATCCTAAGGATCACCTGAGGTCAGGAGTTCGAGACCAGCTTTACACTGTCTTTAGGATCTTTGGAAACAGTTGCTTTGGTTGCCCATTTCCCATTGGATCAGGAGCAGAACCTTTGCCATGGCACAGAAGAATCCAGGTTGTGCCTCATCCCTGCATATTCCAGCCTTAGCCTGCCATTTTTCTCCTTGGCTCTTTGCTCCAGCAACACTGGTCTCAGTTGCTCACGCTGAAACTTGTGTTCCACACCCAGCCTCAGAACTCTTCCTTTTATTAGGGTGCCCTGCATGTCACCTGCTCCTTTTATTTCAGAGCTTGTTTTCCAGCACATAAATGCTTATCTCTTTGATGCTCGTAGTCTCTCTGTCCACAAGGGTGGAAAGGATGCCTGTTGGTTTGCACCGGCATTTCGTAACCTGTAGCTGCAGTCAGTATTGTGCTTTCAGATGGGCCTTAACTGACCCAACCCTTTGTGATGCAAGAGAGATTGCTGGGCCTAGCTCACCGGGCCAGAACCAGGGATGGAGGCTGCCGTTGCAGCATGATTCCAGGCCCCGGGCGTCAGGCACGGGGCAGTCAGCTCTTGCCGGGCGGTGTGGTCCTTGTGACCGCAGGGAGGGTGCACCAGGAAGGGGCTGGGACAGCACGGGTTCCCAGGGACCTGTCCTGGTTCCCCTGCTTTCTCGGACTCGGCAAGACACCTTCGACAATGCTTCACAGCTGTAGCTTCTTGGCTGCACCCAGGACGCCCTTTTCACTTGCGAAGCCGTCCTGCCAGAGGCCCAGGCGCTGCCAAATTGACCCATAAATACACCTCCAGCACCTCAGATGCAAAAGCAGCTGAGCCTGGTTTTAGTGCCTTCTGCTTTCTCTGTGTGGCCCCCAACCCATTCCTCACTGCCTTATAGCTGAGGCCCCCTTCCTTCATGTATCCAACATGACATGGATGCCAGGCCTGACTGCAAGCCCAGGTCTATGTTGAGAGGAATGATATACTCACTTTGGGCACAAAATGTATGCAAAATTCTAGCAACAGTTTTTTTCTTGGTAGATGTAGAAAAGCTAAGCCATAATTCCAGCACTTTGGGAGGCTGAGGTGGGCGGATCACCTGAGGTTGGGAGGTCAGGAGTTCGAGACCAATCTGAATGGAGAAACCCTGTCTCTATTAAAAATACAAAATTAGCCAGGTGTGGTGGCACATATCTGTAATCCCAGCTACTCAGGGGGCTGAGGCAGGAGAATTGCTTGAACCCAAGGAGTGGAGGTTGCGGTGAGCCTAGATCGCACCATTACACTCCAGCCTAGGCAACAAGAGCAAGGCTCTATCTCAAAAAAATAAATAAAAAGCTAATTCTAAAATTTATTTAGAGGCCAGGCTTGGTGGCTCAAGCTTGTAATCCCAGCACTTTGGGAGGTTGAGGTGGGCAGATCATCTGAAGTCAGGAGTTCGAGACCAGCCTGACCAACATGGAGAAACCCTGTCTATACTAAAAAATACAAAAAATTAGCTGGGTGTGGTGCCAGGCACCTGTAATCCCAGTTACTTGGGAGGCCTAGGCTGGAGGACCGCTTGAACCCGGTGGAGGTGGGGGTGGCAGGGAGCCAAGATCACACCGCTACACTCCAGCCTGGGCAAGAGAGTGAAACTCCATCTTAAATAATTAAAATTAAGAAAAAATAAAATTATATAGAAAGGCAACTAGAATAAATAAAACAATATTGAAAAAGAAAAGCGGGAAGAATCGTAAAACTTGATTTTAAGACTATAGCTACAGTAATCCAGACGTGCTGGAGGAGAGACAGAAATACTTATCAACGAAATAATAAGATAGAGAATCTATAAATAGACATTCAGAAGTATGACCAATGGATTTATCTTAAAACCAATGGAGAAAGAATAGTTTGAATAAATGATGTGGACTTCCATTTGCCAAAAACAAAAACAAAAAGGAACCCCAAACTCACATGTATTACGAAATTTAAAATGGATCATATATCTAAATGTAAAATGGAAAGCTATAAAATTTAAAACAATATCTTTACAACCTAGGCTTAGGTATAGTTTTTAGACATTACACTAGAAACACATTTCATAAAAGAAAAAAATGGATAAATTGATGGATTTCATCAAAATTTTCAAACATTTTTCTCTCCGAAAAAAGTCCTGTTAGGCTGGGCGCTGTGGTTCATGCCTGTAATCCCAGCACTTTGGGAAGCTGAGTTGGGAAGATGTTAATAGCTTGAGTCCAGGAGTTCAAGACCAGCCTGGGCAGCAAAGCCATACACCTATCTCTACAAAAAAAAAAAAAAAAAAAATAGCCTGGCATGGTTGCGTGCATCTGTAGTTTCAGGTACTTGAGTGGCTGAAGCGAGAGCATCAGAGGATTGCTTCAGCCCATGAGTTTGAGGCTGCAGTGAGCTATGATTGTGCCATTGCAATCCAGCCTGAGCAACAGAGTGAGACCCTGTCTTTAAAAAAAAAAAAAGAATCCTGTTAAGAGCATGAGAAGGCAAACTACAGACTGGGAGAAAGTATTTGCAAGTCACATAGCCAATAAAGGACTTACATCTAAAATTTAATAAAGAATTCTCTAAACCAAAAGTGAGAAAACAGATAATCACATTATAAAGTGGCCAAATATACAAATATACATCTCTTCACAAAAAAGATGGCAAATAAGCAGATGAAAAGATGATCAAATCATTAAACATCAGGAAAATGCAAATTGAAACCACCACAAGTTGTCACTATAACCTGGCTAAAGTTAAAGATGCTGATAATACCAAGTACTGGTGAGAATGTGGAGAGTGCAGTAAATGAATCTCATACGTTGTTGATGGAAAAATGTTGCAGTTGCTCTAGAAAAGTTTGTCAGTTTTTTATAAAGTTAAACAGATACTTCATATGACCCAGAAATTGTACTCCTGGGTAGAGGATTGAAATACAGCAATGAAAATATGTGTCCACACAGAAACCTGTACATAAATATTCATGGCAATTTTATTTGGACAGCCAAGAAATACAAACAACCTAAATATGGTTCAATGGGCAAATATATACACTGTGGTATATCCATAAATGACATACTACTCAGCCAGATTATTACATAAAACAACTTCTATGAATCTCTAGAGTAGTATACTGGGTACAAAAGGCTGATCTCAAAATGTTGTATATTGTATGAATTCATTTATATAACACTCTTGAAATGACAAAATTACAGTAATGAAGAAGAGACCAGTGATCACTAGGGATTAAAAATGAGGGCAGAGTCTGATGATAAAAGAAAGGTTAGTATGAGGGAGTTTCTTTGTAAGAATGAAACACTTCTGTGTCTTGATCTTGGTGATGTTTATGTACATCAATACTTGCAATGGAATTTCATAGGAATATACACACAATAAAAGCATGTAAAAGTTGGTGAATGAGTAAATTCTGTAGTTAATAGTTTTGTACTAATGTCAATTTCCCAGTTTTGAAAATATACTCTGGTTATAAAAGATATTATAATTTAGGAAAGCTAGATGAAGGGTATAACAAACTATTCTATTTTTGCAACTTCTGTGTGCCCTATTTATAAATAAAAAGTAATGTATTCATATATGTGTGTGTGTATATATATATATATTTTATGAATGGGTAGTCTGTTATTTCATCTGTATTATCTTTATTTGCCTAGCAAAGCCCGAACAAATCAGAAATTGTTAGAGCAAAAACAATCAGGTTATCACTTAGTACTGTGGTTCCCAAACCCAGGAACATCAGAATTCCCCTGGGAAACCATCTTGAGGGTATCCAGGAGAAATCTGTCAGGTAGTTCTTATGTAGCCACCTCCTGTTTTCTGCATTTGTGGGAATTACTGCTCTCATCTTATAAGTCAGAAGCCCAAATAAGGCAGCTTTTAAGTATTTTAGAAACAATTTGCCCAAGTAATAGGCGCAGCTCAAATCAGAACAATAGTCGATTCTCCATATGGAATTGTTTCTGTCAGAGATACCCCATTGCAAAACAATAAACACTGCCTTACAGGTAGCTTCTTAGTAAATTCGGGCATAAATGTATCTGGGTATTTAGTAAGAGTTTTTGTTTTCTGTTTTGTGAAGAGAAGAGGAGAGGTATAATGTGATTAGTAAATTTTCTGTGTTATTTATATGAAAATATTGAAACACTCCAGTTACTGATGCTATGAAAAAAAAATTGGAAGTCTAAAAACACAACACCTCAGATAAATGTGGGCTTTTTCCTGTTATTTTTTCATAGCACTGAGAGACACAGTTCTAATTTGACAGCTATACAAATTCAAATGTATATCTGTATGTGCAGTGGATTCCTGTATTTCATTCCAGGAAAATATCTAGTTGTAGGATTGGTCATAATGGTTACACTCTGGATAGTATTCCTGGAATCTGTTGGAACATTGTCAAAGTAGCTAGTGTTTTTCTTTATTGGCTTTGCATAAAGCCAAGAAAAGAGACTAAGATAATGAATTACCATATTACAATAAAAATTTTCACTAACAGTAACTTATCTTCATTTTAACCTATAAAATCTATGTGAGTGGATCATTTAAGCATTAACTCACATTCTTATGCTACTGTAGCTGGAGCACTGTCTTCACTGGTTATTCTGAGCAGTCTTCATTTCTAAGACAAATCCTGTCCTATTGTTTGGTAGAGTGATGTCATGTTTGTTAGTACCTGAGGAATAGAAGTGGATTTTACAGCTTATAAATTGTCACAGTAATGTCACCACAGCAGGTCTAGAGCAAACCATTAAAACATTTAACAATTAAATGTTTTAAAGCATGAATTGTCTCATAGGAGAAAAGTTTTTTAGAGTGACACATTTGAAGGGAACCATGAGTGACAAATAACCAATATTTTCAAAAACGCACATGCCCAGTCACCACCTCATTCAGACGGTCACTTAAGCCTCTAATATGTGGTGTGTATCTTCAAAAACAAGGGAGCCACTCACACACAGCTCTCAGATGTATGTGATGAGCAGCATCACAAATTCCTTCCTTTAATGCACTCTGCTTTCCAGCTGAACTGAAGCTTGCAAACAAACAGCAATTCTGATGGTCAGGAGGGTTAAGGAGGAAGTCAAAGTCCCCAGGTCACTAGTCAGATCTAGCCACAGAAGTGCCAGCTCACTCTACTTATCTGCTTATTTGTGGTAATAAGTTATTGTTGGCATGAATTCTGTTCTCTAGTCACAGTGTGGGAGAAATTTTTAAATCTAGCCTTCTAAAACTCTTTTATTATAGTTAATTAGAAATAGAAGGTCAAGTGCAGTGGCTCACTCCTATAATCTGGCATTTTGGGAGGCCAAGGTGGGTAGATCACCTGAGGTCAGGAGTTTGAGACCAGCCTGGCCAACACAGTGAAAACCCGTTTGTACTAAAAATACAAAAATTAGCTGGATGTGATGGTGCGTGCCTGTAGTCCCAGCAACCTGGGAAGACTCAGGCGGGAGAATCACTTGAACCCAAGAGGAAGAGGTTGCAGTGACAGAGTGAGATTCCCTCTCAAAAAAAAAAAAAAAACCAAGGGGCTACATTACTTCGCTGTGTTAAAAATGTAGGACATACAGAGCATACCCAAATTTCAAAGTGTATATGCTAATGGATGTATGATAATGCTTACTTACCTCTCTCAGCAACCAGCTAATGTTTACATCTGTATAATATGGGCAAAGTAAGACATGCTTTAAATAATTTTTCATTACAATCACAGCTGAGAACAGTAGAGAGAACGTGTCTTGTCCATTTCTTGCTTTGGAAACTAGCATAAAATAGATTGTTTTGTCATATCTTTTCCCCCCAACAGTTTTATGAATTATCCAGCTTATAATAAGATTTTTTTTTCCTACACAGTTTGACAGCTTTAGGTACCCTGTTTGTGTGTGTTTGCAGGTAGTATGACCACTTTTCCCTTCCACAAGTTCCTAAGAGGTTCCAGGTATTTCTCCAGGATCTTAATTTCAGTATATTAACAGTTGATTTTGTTTGTTCTGTATTTTACACATTTTCTCATGTTTATATGTTATAATTAGGTACTTTTTTCCTTATCAACATACTCGTCTTCCTCCTGCTTCTGTGTGTTTGTATGTGTGTGTGTGTAAGTAATGGAAGAAACCCATTGTGAGTGGAATTTATTTGCCAGGATTCCCATGGATGGATAGGGTTTGGCCTATAGGTGGATTTTAGTGGGACTAGGAACCCCTGAAACTATATGCAGAATTTTCTGACTATGTGTGTATATTTTTGTATATGAGTTCTTAATACAAGAAACCAGCTACTATTTCAATCTGCACAACAATGGGCACTTAGTGACATATTACATAATTTTCCATTTTAATCACAGTTGAGAACAATTGAGAGAAGTTGCCTGTGGTCTGACATGATTTATGAGTGTTCCCAGTGTTGTGCAGTTCTTTAGATGATCCAGTCTTCAGAACCTGCACAATGCACATTTCACATTCTGCTTTTATTTCACGGCTGCCCTAATTATGGTCATTTTAGAGAAAAGTTCCCCATGCTATTGGTAAAGACAGAATTAGAAAGAGGGCATATAATAATATGCTCAGGAATAAAAGCAGAGGACAAAACCCCAAAGATGTTTTTAACATCTAAGAATGGAGTTAAAATGGAAGGAATAAATCAAATAAAAATGTTCACTATGCATCTGTAAAAACAAATGACATACTGTCTGTTACTGCTTTAGAGTATTTGAGCACAGTAAGAAAAAAAGAGTTAGTGAAACAAATATGGCAAAATCTTGGTAATTGTTGATTCCAATTTATAGGTGAGGGTTAATTGTAATATTTTCTCTATTTTTGCATATGTTTGAAATTTTCCATAATAATTTTTTAAAATAACATACATATTCTAATTGTTTAACTGCCTATTCTCTGGTTAAACTGAACCAGAACATGGACAATCTGCTCTTATAGGGGCACAATGGACATGTCGGGGGCAAGCAAGTCACAAGAAGAAGGTGAGAAAACTAAATTTAACACACTGAGAAAAATATATTAAGAAGAAATGAAGCTGAGGATCCGAGAAATTTTAGCAGGACAAGAAGAATGTTCAATTCAGTAATTAAAGCAAAGTAAAATAATTTTCAAATATTTAAGAAAATGATACACAGAATGCTGCTGGAAATGTAAATTGCCATATGCTTACTGGGGAACAATTAAGTGACATGATTTATGGCCTTTGATCTGTTGATTCCAATATTAACAGTGTAACCTAAAGAAACAAAATGTGAGCACAAGTTTCTGCATACATTTCTCATTGCATTACATTATTATTGTTATTATTATTATTATTATTATTATTATTTTCCAGGACAGAGTCTCACTCTGTTGCCCAGGCTGGAGTGCAATGGCGTGATCTTGGCTCACTGCAACCTCCGCCTCCCAGGTTCAAGCAATTCCTCTGCCTCAGCCTCCCAAGTAGGTAGGATTACAGGTGAGCACCACCACACCCAGCTATTTTTTTTTGTATTTTTAGTAGAGACGGGGGTTTGCCACGTTGGCCAGGCTGTTCTCGAACTCCTGACCTCAGGTGATCCATCTGCCCTGAACTCCCAAAGTGCTGGGATTTACAGGCGTGAGCCACCAAACCCGGTTCATTGTATTACATTCTGAAAGCTCTTTGAGGGTAGGGGCTTTGTCTGCCCTATTGATTGTTATATTCCTAGAACAGTTCCTGGCAGGAAGTAAGTGCTGTAATGAATGTATGTTAAATAAACAGGAATTAGAAAAGACCAAAAGTCAAACAATAGGATAATTATTTGATACATTTTGGAATAACAGAAATCCTAGTTACTCATTTAAAACACTATTTTCAAAGAGCATTAAATGACATGAGAAAAGTTCCAAATATAATGTTAAGTGGAAAAAATCAGGATGTAAAACCATATACAGGATGATCCTAATTAAATATGTTTAAACTAGCACAAGGAAATACATAAAAAACTTAAAAGCAGTTATCTCTAGATGATATACACTTCAGTGATTTTTAAATATTCTCCTTCAAATTCTTCTGTGTTTCCCAAATTATCTATGAGGACTCAAATCTTTTTTTAAAAAGGAATTTCTAGTTTTACATTCTATGGATAGATAAGTCTAGCATTACAAAAAGATCCAAAATCTTCTTTGATCACTTCCAAACCAAGTTCCCACACTCTAGCTGCAGAGAGTGATCAAAGAAGTCTTTGATCACCTTTTTTTACAAGTTTGGTGTCCCTCCTTCTAGATCACTTTTTATATTTTTCATACACTTGCAGTATATGTACCTACAGAAAATACATGCATTTTAAAATATAAACAGTATCAAGCTGCATGCATTGTGACTTCTTAGTCTATTCTGTGCTGCTATAATGGAACACTACAGACTGGGTAATTTATAATGAACAGTGCTTTATTGGCTCACAGCTTTGGAGTCCAAGATTGAAGGGTTGCATCTGGTGAGGGTCTTCTTACTGCTTCATAACATGGTAGAAGGCATCACGTGGGTGAGAGTAAGCAAGAGAGTGCCAAACTCACCCTTTTGACTCTGCCCTTATGAATGGAATCACAGTGGCATGATTCCATTCATAAAGGCAGAGTCCTCATGGCCTAATCATCTCTTAAATGTCCCACCTCTTAATACTGTTGCAACAGTGATTAGCTTTTCAGCACATACATGCTTTTTGGGGGGACACTTTCAAACAGCCCATAGTTAACATCTATTTGTTTTTTGTTTTAACTCAATAATGTTTTTGAGATGTGCCCATTTTGAGACATAGATACTGAATTCATCCCCTTAACTGCTATACAGTACAACATTTTATTTTGCCATTTCCCTATGGATAAGCAGGAAAGGGCCTGGGGACTCTTTCTTTGAATCTTTTGAAGGACAATGCTGAGGACAACATGTCACTCTGCTGCTGGTTGGGAGAAAGAAATATTCTCACAGGATAGGGTGTGTGGCATTTCTGGAAAGAAGAAAGCAAGTTCAGCCCCTGATACCTGCAGAACAGAGACCAAGGAAGCTGGTCCAGGCCTGGACAGGGACATCCACTATAGAATCTGAGCCATAAGGAAGTCATGACAAGTGTCTTCTCACTCTCTTCACACCAAGTTCTGGTTTTGGAAGTGTCTCTGACACTGTTCCCTTTCTCTTTCCTCTGTCACCATCCTGACTTAGAAGCTCATCACTTCACCACTAAATTAGCTTCTTGGCCTCTATCCAGTTTCTCTTCCTTCTAATCCATCCAATTTACCACTTCCAAATGAGTCTTCCAACAACTACACGTAGTCATCTTTCTCTGTTAAAACCCTCAAACGTGCTCTGTTGGGTCCTACTCATGGTTCCCTTTTTGGCCATCCATGACCAGTAACTTTTTTTTTTTTTTTGAGACAGAGTTTTACTCTGTTGCCCAGACTGGAGTGCAGTGGCACAATCTTGCAATCTCTGCCTCCTGGATTCAAGCCATTCTTCCACCTCAGCCTCTGGAGCAGCTGAGATTACAGGCACATGTGGAGCAGCTGGGATTATCGGCACGTGCCACCATACCCAGCTTTTTTGTATTTTTAGTAGAGATGGGGTTTCACCATGTTGGCCAGGCTGGTCTTGAACTCCTGATCTCAAGTGATCTACCGGCCTTGGCCTCCCAAAGTGCTGGCATTACAGGTGTGGGCCACCGCACCTGGCCCATGGCCCCTAACTTAAAAATTTAGCCGTCTAGTCACTTATCAAATTCTCTGTCCTTCAAGTCCCACTTCCTCTGGGATTCTTCTCCAGAACTTTGTGATCACCCACGTATTCAAACATTCAACCAAGATTCATTGAGTGCTACCAAACACCAGGCACCATGCAAAAGCCTGAGGCTCTGGGATGCACCTGTAAATAGCAATGCACCAAAGGCTGTAGCTTTGAACTATTATTTTCTTTTAATTTATCAGGGCATGCTTTGTTAAATTTCTGCCTCGTGTTTATAACCAACAGTGACTTCTGGGTATTTGAAAAGCTTCAAAGTAATCCAAGAAAGCATGACACAGCTATAGGTTTTATTTATTATTATGTAGAGTTAATTTGAATGTAGGAATACTATGAGTGTTCAGTTTGTTTTTAATAATTTACAAAATGGGACCTGGTGGTCTCTCAAATCACTTTCAGCTCTAACGGTCTAGAATGCAGGATACTTGCAACAGAACCACTAGATGTCGCTACTAACAACACAAAAGTTAAAGCAAGGGCTTGAGATCACAGGATTACTGTAAAGAACTGTAAAGAAATAAAAATGTGAAAAAGCTTCTATAGAGAAACTCTATCAAAATCTGGAGGAGTAACTTCAGACACCTTTGTGCACATGAAGTGCCTCAGACACAATAATTGTTAAGTACTTCCTATAACCTTTTATTAATAGAATAGCCTTCAACAACTTACTAGTCAGCAGCATAAGGAAAAAAAAGAAAATGTGGCACATAAACACCATGGAATACTACGCAGCCATAAAAAACTGGATATATCTGGAAACCATCATTCTCAGCAAACTGACACAACAGAAAACCAAACGCCAAATGTTATCACTCATAGGCGGGTGTTGAACAATTTGAACATGTGGACACAGGGAGGGGAGCATCACACACACTGTGATCAGTTATAGGGGGCTAAGGGAGGGACAGTGGGGGGTGGGAAGGGTGGGGAGGGATAATGAGGGGAGAAATACCAGATATAGGTGATGGGGGATGAAGGCAGCAAACCACCTTGCCATGTATGTACCTATGCAACAATCCTGCATTATCAGCACACATACCCCAGAACCTAAAGTACAATAATAAAAAAAAAAGAATAGGAAGGAAGCTTATTTGTCCATCAGTTTTCAGATTTCTATTCTCTGGCGTTAGACACTCTATTTCACAACCTAGTGCACATGTGCACACACACAGATACTGATTTCGTGTGTGTGTGTGTGTGTGTGTGTGTGTGTGTATTGGCAAAACCAAAGTTTCACAAAACAATAATACCCTTACTATACGTAGTACACTTTGACATTTTCTTTTTTATGTATTCCATGTCATAGAAATAAAAAATAAATAAAAAACCGGCTGGGCATGGTGGCTCACACCTTTGTAATTCCAGTACTTTGGGAGGCTGAGATAGGATCTCATGAGTCTAGGAGTTCAAGTACAGTCTGGGCAACATAGTGAAACCTTGCCTCTACAAAAAATAAGATTAACCACGTGTGCTGGCATGCGCCTGTAGTCCTAGCTTCTCTGGAGGCTGAGATGAGAGGATTTCTTGAGCCCAGGAGGTCAAGGCTGGAGTGAGTCAAGATCAAGCCATTGCACTCCAGCCTGGGCAACAGAGTGAGACTTTATCTCAAGAAAAACCAAACAAACAAACAAACTTGTTACAAAACAATAAATTGATTTTACTGAATCAAATACACTTCCTTATGTTAATATATCAGAAAACAGAGGCTCAGAGAAGTGCAGTGACTTGCCCCAGGTAACTCAGCAGCCAGGATTCATGGCTCTTCAGAACACTGGCAGGTTTTGCCTTGGAAGGCCATAGGTAAAAATTGAAAAGTGTCTTTGGCACACTCTCAGCCCCTGCTGTGCTCCTCAACCTTCTAAATCCTGTGGCTAAGACACTGCAATAAAAACAAAATAAAACCAAACCTCACAAAGTGTATGGATGATTAATTATATGCAGCAGCCACTTAAAAAATACAGGGTCTTTCTTAAATGCAAACGTGATCATTTTAACTTTTCTATTTGAATCCCAGCAGTGGCTGTTTGTGGTTTTCAAGCCAAATACAAATTCTCAGTGTGATGGTAAAGGCTCTTCCCAAGCTGGCCCCAGTCCGGCTAGCCAGCTTGATTCTTCACCACTTCCCCACAAGCACCTTCAAGATTCTTCCTTCACTCTTGAACTGGCTAAGTCACAAGGTTTTCGAGACTCCACTCACATTCCTCTTCTGCAAAGCCTTCCTTGGCATGCAGTTGCCCAAGCATGCAGCCTACTGTTTCAGAAGCTTCCTCTTGTGTGTCCTCTCCACTGGACTGGGGCATTCTTATGTCTTTCCATTTGCTATCTGTAGCACCTGGCCTAGGATTCAGTATGTAAGAGGAAATCTGCTAGAGTGAATATTTTCATATTCTCACTCTTAAATTTTAATCCTAAAAAACTCACTGGAGTATCTCCAAATTATGTAAGAGCTGGTTTTGACACTGCAGAGCTCTATTTCCTAATATTTTGGGAGTATGAATAAAAAGCACTATACTTACCACAGGAGAAATGCACGCAAAAAGCCAGTTCTGGCCTTTTTTTTTTTTTTTAATTTAATAAGCATTTGTTGAGGGGGAAGGTGAAGTTTTTTAAAAATTATACTTTACGTTATGGGGTACATTTGTAGATCTTGCAGGACTGTTATATAGGTATACACATGCCATGGTGGTTTGCTGCTTCCAACCCCCCTTCACCTACATTAGGTATTTCTCCTAATGTTATCCCTCCTCAACCTCCCCACCTCCTGCTATCACTCCCCTAGCCTCCCACTCCACAACAGACTCCAGTGTGTGATGTTCTCCTCACTGTGTCCATGTGTTCTCATTGTTCAATACCCACTTATGAGTGAGAATATGCAGCGTCTGGTTTTTTGTTTTTGTGTCAGTTTGCTGAGAATGACGGTTTCCAGCTTCACTCAGGTCCCTGCAAAGGACATGAACTCATCCTTTTTTATGGCTGCATAGTATTCCATGGTGTATACGTGCCACATTTTCTTTATCCAGTCTATCCTTGATGGGCATTTGGGTTGGTTCCAAGTCTTTGCTATTGTAAACAGTGCTGCCATGAACATACCTTTGCATGTGTCTTTATAATAGAACGATTTATAATCCTTTGGGTATACACCCAGTAATGGGATTGCTGGGTCAAATGGTATTCTATTTCTAGATCCTTGAGGAATCGCCACACTGTATTCTACAACGGTTTAACTAATTTACACTTCCACCAACAGTGTAAAAGTGTTCCTATTTCTCCACATCCTCTCCAGCATCTGTTGTCTCCAGATTTTTTAATGATCGCCATTCTAATTGGCATGAGATGGTATCTCAATGCAGTTTTGATTTGCATTTCTCTAATGACCAGTGATGATGAGCATTTTTTCATATGTTTGTTGGCCATATAAATGTCTTCTTTTAAAAGGTGCTTGTTCATATCCTTCACCCACTTTTTGATCGGGTTGTTTCTTTCTTGTAAATTTGTTTTAGTTCTTTGTAGATTCTGGATATTAGCTCTTTGCCAGATGGGTAGCTTGCAAAATTTTTTTCCTATTCTGTTGCTTGCTCGTTTACTCTAATGATTGTTTCTTTTGCTGTGCAGAAGCTCTGGAGTTTAATTAGATCCCATTTGTCTATTTTGGCTTTTGTTGCCAATGTTTTTGGTGTTTTAGTCATGAAGTCCTTGCCTGTGTCTGTGTCCTGAATGGTATTGCCTATGTTTTCTTCTAGGGTTTTTATGGTGTTAGGTCTTCTGTTTAAATCTTTAATCTATGTAGAGTTAATTTTTGTATAAGGCATAAGGAATGGGTCCAGTTTCAGCTTTCTGTACATGGCTAGCCAATTTTCCCAACACAATTTATTAAACAGGGAATCCTTTCCCCATTGTTTGTTTTTGTCAGGTTTGTCAAATATCAGCTGGTTTTAGGTGTATGGTGTTACTTCTGAGGCTTCTGTTCTGTTCCATTGGTCTATATCTCTGTTTTGGTACTAGTACCATGCTGTTTTGATTACTGTAGCCTTATAGTATAGTTTGAAATCAGGTAGTGTGATGCCTCCAGCTTTGTTCTTTTTGCTTAGGATTTTCTTGGCTATACAGGCTCTTTTTTGGTTCCATGTGAAGTTTAAGGTGGTTTTTTACAGTTCTGTGAAGAAGGTCATTGGTAGCTTGATGGAGATAGCACTGAATCCATAAATTACTTTGGGCAGTATGGCCATTTTCATGATATTGATTCTTCCTAACCATGAGCATGGAATGTTTTCCAATCTGTTTGTGTCCTCTCTTATTTCCTTGAGCAGTGGTTTGTAGTTCTCCTTGAAGAGGTCCTTCACATCCTTTGTTAGTTGTATTCCTAGGTATTATATTCTCTTGTAGCAATTGTGAATGGGAGTTTGCTCACGATTTGGCTCTCTGTTTGTCTGTTATTGGTGTATAGGAATGCTTGTAATTTTTGCACACTGATTTTGTATCCTGAGACTTTGCTGAAGCTGCTTATCATCTTAAGGAGATTTTGGGCTGAGATGATGGGATTTTCTAAATATACTATCATGTCATCTGCAAAAATTTTGTTTTTTTAACCTAGCTTGTAGGCTAGTATCTGCTGAGCAACACAGCCTCTGCTCCCTCCAATGGTCACTCAAACAGTTTTCCCACCTCTCCAACTCCAAACCCAAGAGGCTTTCTACTTTGGTGGTGCACACAGACATTCTTCTGTGTATGCTGAAACAGAGCAAATCAAGAACAGTGGCCAGCACCTGAAATGACTTAATACTTATCATTAAGTTGGGGAGCAATCAGAGTGGAAGAGAGGCAGCTAAAAGCTCATAGTGACTAAGGATGGTGAGTAATGAAGGGAGCATTGATTGAAGGCTGTGGTGGTCATAGATGGCTTTGTGAGAGTGAATCACCAATACCAGGGTGGGAATCAGGTAGACTTATGGGAAAGGAAGCACTTCCAGGTGGGCACCAGCATAAGCAACAGTCAGCTAAGGGTGTGAAGGAGAAGACTCCCCAGATCAGAGAGTGCTTGGCCCTGGGAGGGCTCAGGCATGCAATGAGGTGGGGAGGAGCAGGCATGCCAGTGTCCCTGAAGGAGCAGGTCATTATCCACTGTCACCCCTCACTCCATGCCTCACTGCCTTGGGTATAAAGCACATTCAGTTTTATGTATCATTTTGATCTTCTCTATGCCCTTGTCAGGTAAGTGGCATAGATATCATGGGCTTTATTTTACAGAAATAGTTTAAAAAGGAGATAAGAAAATTGGCCCAAGTTACACAGCTAGCAGCTAACCAACCTCACAGTTTAGATCTCTGGACTTCTATTTTACAGACCTAAAAATTCATGGTTGTCGCAAAAGACACATAGCTGAATTTCCCCATTTTACAAATAAAGAAACTGAGGACCACAGAGGTGAAGCAATTTTTCCAAGGTCACACAGAAGCAGAATTTAGGAGGTTAGCTGGAAGCGGCTTTACTCAGCCTTATTTCTTATTGAAGATGTGTATTATATGAGGAAGCAGGGAAAAAAATTCCTCAGACTGCCAAAAAAGTACGGCTACTTCCACAAAACCAAGTTATCTTCTAATGTTTAATAACTGTCAGGATAACCTGCTGTTAGCATAACTGCATTTTAAAAAATGGAAATTGTTAGCCGGCGCGGTGGCTCACGCCTGTAAT
>NW_016107331.1:2835995-2859483 GCF_001604975.1 Cebus imitator | reverse complement strand
GAACCCAGGAGGCGGAGATTGCGGTGAGCCGAGATCATGCCATTGCACTCCAGCCTGGGTAACAAGAGTGAAACTCCGTCTCAAAAAAAAAAAAAAAAAAAAAAAAAAAAGTGGAAATTGTTATCAACCAAAAATTAGAAGTTTTTAAGTGAAAAAAATTCTAGAAAGAAATCAAGCTGCCTGAGGTGATAGATCTATCTGGGGAGAATGGCCTCCCAAGTCTACAGGAGCTCCTCAGAACTTCTTTCTGCCACTAATGTATTTTTAGGTCTTTGTTAATCAGAGAAAAGGTTTCATTTTTAACTTTTTTAACAAAACTAAACATTGGCTCCAAACTGATAGACTCTCATCTCAGAATCTGTTAGCAAAGGATAACTAATATTTGCAGACAAGAACACTATTCAGAGACACATTATTATAATTTTTTTTACACTAGAAATGACATGGCTTGAGAAATGACTTGTTGAGAAATCTGTGTTTACATTAGGGAGAGTGGGGTAAAATCCTTCACAGAAGTTGAAAACATGTTAAGTGGTAAATACCAAAATGCCCAGCAAGCATTTAAGCCGGCTCTCATCCTAGCATGAATATGTGCAGCTCAGCATTTTAAAATTTGCTTTTAGCTTTTCTAGCAGTTTGAATTAACCCTTTCTCTACTTCCACTTTCTCTGTGAGAGTTCAGCTCTTAATCTGCAGATATGGACTGTGGGTGCTGTCATGGTGCTTGGTGGCCCACTGGCAAATGATGTCCTCACCTGAACTGGTTTCCTACAAGTGGACTGCCTCGTGGACGTGTCTCCTAAGCTTCCTTACTATCCATGTAAGGCCTAGACAAACATTAGGAAGCAAGTCCAGCTTGAATGGATTGGAAGAGGCCTGTCAGAGCAAAACAATACAATGCTGCAATAAAGGTATATCCAGACCAGAGGTTCTCCAGAGCAGAATCACCTCAGAGAAACTGTCAGGTGACCCCAGCATCTGTAGCTGTAAATGATCCTCAGGTTATTTTAAGTATATCCCTCATTCAAAGACACTAATCTAGATTCTCTAAAAAGCCAATGATATTTTAATCTTAGTTTCAGCTCCTAGCAAATGAAAACAAAAAAAAAAAACAAAACAAGCCACCAAAACAAAACATTTTTCCAGGTTGGGTTTATCTTAATACCTAACTGGCTATAAAACTTATTTACAGCCTGAGTGAACACCAATTATATACAAGAAAGGTAAGGATTTAATGAATATTTGTATAATACTTTGCAATATCTTATCATGCATTAATGATCTCATGTGGTTCTCACAGCAACCCTATGAGGTAGCTTGTTATTTTCAAATTAAAGATGAGGAAAATAAGTCTCAGGGACATGAAGATTTGCTCAAGAGCCCTCAAAGAGTACGGCAGAGCAGCTATGGGGTTGACAAGTAGAGGGAGAGAATTACCATTGTTTTATTACTATAGGTCAAAAAGAAATTTTAATGTTTAAATATTTCCTATAGCTTTTTAGAAAACTTCCAATTACTATGCCACACTTTGCTGGTAAAACAACTTATCGCACAGTAAAACACTGCGTTTTTTTCTTTCTTCTAAATCTATCTGTATGTCTACACAAACACCCACACATACATACACACACACAAACACACACACACTCTCTCTCTCTCTCTCTCTTGGAGTAAAACAGAAATAATCTATTGTTCCTGAGTTTGATTGTGGGAGAATCATTTAAGATATGTCATGTTTATAAAACCAGTTTCAGGAACATGTAAATCCAGTAATTTAATTTTTGTATATCTTACATTAAAATGAACACACAAATACATTTCTCCCTCAGTCTCCGTATTAGACAAATGGAAGTGAACTACTTGGCCTAGAAAAGAATAACCTGCAAGAGAAATGTTGGCACTCCTAGTATCAGTAAGTTAAACTCATTTTTTGCTATTTATAGTAATTTGTGTCTTTTTTTTTTTTTTTTTTTTTCTGAGACAGGGTCTGGCTCTGTCACCCAGGCTGGAGTGCAGTGGCACAATCTCAGCTCACTGCAAACTCTGCCTCCTGAGCTCAAGCCAACCTCCCACCTCAGCCTCCTGAGTAGTTGGGACTATAGGCGCACATCACCATAATAAGGAAATTTTTGTATTTTTGTACAGACAGGGTTTGAACAAAATCTTTTGCCCAGGCTGGTCTCGAACTCCTGGGCTCAAGTGATGCTCCCACTTTGGCCTCTCAAAGTGCTTGGATTACAGGTGTGAGCTACCACGGCTGTCCATGATTTACATCTTTGAAGTGTTTCTTCTAAACACTCAGTCTATCAAATATCAGTTGCTGCAGACATTTGCATCCAAAGGAAAAATAAGCCATATCGCATCTTGGTAAGATGAAATATTCCATGATATTGGTCCTATTAAAGCCAGGACTGGCCAGGTAAACTCTTGGTGTTCTTTGTGCCACAATTTCTAAGCTCAATAGAAGAATCTGAAGAATATAAAACAAAAGCCAACAGAATAAAAGAAGATTGACTGAGCAGTACAGCCTTATTTAAGAATATCAGTACTAAAAGGAAATCATCCACTCTTGTCATTGAATGCATGCTACTTATAGCAAAGTAAAATATTTCTGGATTGGTGGGCCCCAACCTTTTTGGCACCAGGGACCGGTTTCAGGGAAAACCATTTTCCCACAGACCGAGTGGGAGATGGTTTCGGGATGAAACTGTTCCCCTCAGATCATCAAGCATTGGTTAGAGTCTCCTAAGAAGCGTGCAACCTAGATCCCTCGCATGCGCAGTTCACAATAGAGTTCACACTCCTATGAGGACCCAATGCTGCAGCTGATGTGAGAGGAGGCAGAACTCAGGTGGTAATGCTCGCTTGCCTGCTCACCAGACACTGGTCACCTCCTGCTGTGAGGCCTGACTGTGGACCCTGGCTGGCTGGGGGATTGGGGATCCGTGTCCTAAGTAACTTGGTAGGAGACTAATTGGAAAACTAAAAAATAAGTCAGTGTGTGCACACTAACAACGAAAGCAAATTTAATATTTAGTGGGATGAGTCTAAATGCAATAGAGACACTGATCTTTGTAACAACAAAACGTTAAATCCAGGCTTTTCTTTTACCTTGTTAATCGACATTTCGTTCATCCTGAGAGGTTGCTTTGGCATAACTCAGAGGTAGATTCAGCCCAACAACTGGCCCTACAATGCTCAACCATGATGTGATATAGTTGACATTCCTAGGAAACAAATGAAATACAGGCCATGCTAATGTTTCCATTGCAGTTTTTGGATGAATGGTAGAATATCAGCGGTCACCAATACTGTAGTTTTTGGATGAATGGCAGAATATCAGTCAGTCACTAACAGAAATGAGGCATTCTTCAAAGATGTATACTACCACCTGGAATCTCAGCATTTCTGAATGCCAGCCCCATTGCTTGACAAGAATTTAAGGTCTAGAGAGCCTACAAGGATCCCTCATTAGGGTGGCTGAAGGATGCGGTAAGGTACTGGGGCTCCTGATTCCCCTTGATTCAAATTTTACCCTTAACAGTTTACAGCACTTACTAAGGTAGGAGAGTGCAGTGATTAAGAGCATGATTCTGAGGCCAAAATGCTTAGACTGAAATCCTACCAGTTAGCTAGCAGTGCGACCTTGTTTGAGTTACTTACCTCCTCTGTTCCATCACTTTCTCCTCTGTAAATTGGGTTAAAAAATGGTACTTAGCACATAGGAATGCTGCAAAAATCCAGTCCTTTACTATATCTAAAACTTTTAGAACAGAACCTAGCATATCGTAAAAATCAATGTGTTAGCCATTATTATTATTACAAAGAATATTTCTTTTTTTAGTCTAGTTTTTAGAGTCACATAAAAAAAGTTACACTTTTAAAATCAGAGTAGAAGCCAATGTATCTTGAGGGTATTTCTTACTTATTGATTTTCCAAGAATTCTTTAATACAGGAGTCATGAATTCATTCGTCTTGCAGGGATGAAGTACAAAAAAGGGTTGCCCAAGTATTGGATGTTCCTGTAAGAATCAGAGTTGGTCCAAGATCAGTGTGAGTTACTTTGAAAAGGTTATCTGGTTTACTCCTTTAAAAGAAAAGGTTTGTCTTAAATTCCAAGTTATTGAATTAATATACAGGCTTATTTTGTATTTTCAATTATAATTTATAATCCAAACATCAGAAAAAGTTGGTGAGAAGGGGCTATTCATTGATGAAGCATTATGGTTGAGTATAACAGGGCACCCAGCTTTGTTTACACAATACAAACTATAGTTGCCTTTTATCAGTTCCCTCTCTCTGTTGGCTAGTGTTTCTCTTTGGCCTATCATTCTTCAGTTTTCCCTCAAGAACGTTCACAAAGCTCAGCAGTTTGACAACCTAAACAGTTCATTTTATTCACCTCTTTGTCAGTGGTAAGAGAATCAAAATCATTTGCATATTTACACAAATTTGTCAACATGTTGTTTCAAGCCTATCTGTATCCCGTGCCAGTGCGCACATGTTCCGTGAGTGGAACAGCGGATGAAAGGCAATGGTTTGCACTATTTAAGCTGTTCTCTCTCTCTCTCTCATCTCTATCTCTGAGTTTTTGTTTTTCTTTTTCCTAATTTCTCTCCTTCTGTTTCTCCCAAGCCTACAGGGCTGTTTCTATAAGTTAAAAGCCTAAAATCTAACTCTGTTCCTTTTATACGGTAGTAATTGGCTATAAAATATAGCTCAGACTGTACCCGAGTCAGGGACAAAGACATTATTTGGCAAGCAACGGGGAGCCCTAGAAGGTTTCCATTTAGTGGGTAATCTGCACGAGTTCTACCAACACAAACAGTATTATTGATGATACATTATTGATTGTTTACATTGTGGATTAACCATTATGCTAGACACTGCAAGCTCAAATACCTATGAAGAACAAGCAGGTGACCTAAGGGGATAATGCCAGCTAAATACACCAGCAGATGACAGGGCCCATGAGGAACTGCAGAGTGCACCCAACCGAGGCCATGCTGGCTACTCTGCTCTGGCCACTGTGTCATGTGGGAATGCAGGTTCAGCGTGCCAGGCCTTCTCATGTGTGAAACTAACCTAGAAAATCCAAAGTTGATGTTAAACCTACTGCTTTTATGTGTTGGCACAATTTATTTTTAAACATGGAGCGGGACAAATAAAACAGGTTTATAGGCTGGATTTAGACTAGGGGATACCTAGCTTCTTCTCTTGGCTTCTTCTCTTAGCCAACCCAAGGAGAAGTTGAACTCAGGGCTGTTGATGGGAAGAATTATGTGGTTGCCCCTACTGCCTCCACCCCTCAGCTATGAACATTTATGTCTGCATGCATATGCACACATCCATTCACAAAAACTGGAAGGGACAGTTCCATTTGTATTGGTGACACTGGGTATGGAGATTTGGGTTGGCAGTGGTGAGGGATGAGTTATCCACTAGTTATAGGTTATTGCATGTGTCTGGCCTTTTTAGTATCACCTAGCATTTTTTTCTACCTGAGTACCACCTCCAGGTAACTCTGACCAGTAGCCTGATTTTCCAGCAAGGCATCAGCTTCCTCTCTACAGTTCTCTTCCCAACCTTCATTGCCATCCCTAACCAGGCCCTGGGCTCAAAGCCCTGATGTGTTGTGCCTACGTCAAGTCCTCCTGTCCAAGTTGAGTCTAGTTTCCCTTATCTGCCTTAAACTAACATTTAGTAATTCAACACATATTAATCAATTACCTTTTTATGTGTCTGCCAGAATACTTCTAGGTATAGTTATAGAGACCACTGTATCTCTTAGATAAACAAAGTTCCTGATGCATTGGAACTTAGATTCCAGTGCAGGAGACAGCCAATAAACACACAGAATAAATAAGATAATCCAGATAATTATTCGTCCTATGAAGGAAAAACAACAGGGTAACATGATTCTGGAGAGACTGTGATGACATTAGAGTTGGAACGGGAAGGCCTCACAGAAGAGGTAACACAATGGACTGAATGTGTGTGTCCCTCTAAAATTCATATGTTGAAATCCTAACCACCAAAGTGATAGTATTAAAAGGTGGGGCCATTTGCAGGTGATTAGGTCATGAGCATGAACCCCTCATGAATGGGATTAGTGCCCTTATTAAAAAGACCCAGAGAGCTCTCTCACCTTTTTCCTATCATGTGGGGATACAGTGAGAAGATGGCATCTATGAAATAGAAAATGGGTCCTCACCAGACACTGGATCTTCCAGTGCCCTCATCCTGGATTCCGTAGCCTTCAGAACTGGGAGAAATAAATGTCGGTTGTTGAGTCACCCAGTCTATGGTATTTTTGTTCTGACAGCCTAAATAGACTAAGACAAGGTGCTACTTAATCAGAGATCAGAATGACAAGGAAAGAAAACACCCACGCAGAGGTTTAGGAACAGAATGTTGAGGCAGATGACCCTAAGGGGAAATGAGAACAGGAAATATAAAAAAAAAATGCAAAAAAAAAAAAAACAAAAAAACGCAAAAACAAAAACAGAATTATTCTGGACTAAAATAATGACTGTTTAGAAAGCTGGGATTTAAAAAGATAAATGTAGTCTAAATTCTTTTGGGATGACTTACATAGTTACCTATGGAAGGAATAAAGAGCTACAATCCAGTCTTACTGACGTAAAGACATGTTATCTTCTTTAATAAAATGAAACTTAGATTTCCAAATTTCCACTGGATAGAAACACTTATAATAGAGAGGATCAGTTCAATCACACAGCCTCTATTCTCTCCAAGACCCGCTCTCCCTTTGGCATCTCTTATCTAAGAGGTGGATAGGCACTTACAGTTCAGGGGACTATTTTCTTGGAGAAGTCTTAGGACCATGGCACACTGCAGCTCTGCTCATTCGATGCTGCTTTGTAAAGACTTGGTCTTTACTTCTATAAGTCTTCTTCTCATTCCACATAGCAAGTGCGTAAGCACATGCATGAGCTCTGGAGTTAATACTGTTTGGGGTCAAGTCCTGCTCTACCACTTGGTAGCTGTGAGCTATTGGGAAAGTCACTTAACCATTTTATGTCTTTGTCTCCTCACCTGGTAACTGTGGCTAATGATAGCATCTGCCTCAGAGACTTGACTGTGACCCTTAGATATGGTATTAGATAATACCATAGAAGTACATAGAACAGTACCTGATGCCTAGCAGACACTTAGTTGGCTATTAGTATTTAATCCATTTATATCTAAACAGAAAAGGATAACAGCTGGACATTCAGAAAGTAGTCTTATGGTACCTATGTTAAAGCCCAATTTCAATCTAAAAATAGGAAGCTCCTATAAATTAAGTAGCATATTAAAAGCATCACTGACCAGTACCTAAGTGTTTAGGAATATTTGACAACTGATTATAGGTGAAAGGAAGAAAGGTCTAAATTAGTAAAATGTCTATGTCTATATGGCAACTAGAACTATCATGATATTTGTATTCAGGTTTAAAATCAAATTAATGAAAAACAATTAAAATGAATTTAAATTAAAATAAAAGCTCAGGTACTTTAAAAACTCTTCAGTGATCTCTAACATTATAATATTCATTTTTCCTCAAAGAACATAAAACAGTCATATTAGCATTTAAGGTTACATTCTAATAAAATAAAATGCATGGTGATGTTCATGTAAAACATTTTTTAAAATAATTGAAACCTTCATGCCTCTGAAGAGCTTTTAGAATAGCTTGAGCATTTCTTTAATGCAGGTTTGGCCATCTTTAAAAAATTCTTTATCCTTTACTATACTGAGACCTTATATTAAAATTAAATAGAATATATTAAAATGAATGTCTTTAAAAATTATAAGTTTAAATGTATTAATAAATTGGATTTTAAGATAAAAATTATATTGTTTTTACAAAATGCTTTTGGTTTAAAAGAATCAAGCCTATGATATTCTGATCAGCTTAAAATAGGAATTATAAAATATACTTATGTAATCTTTTAGAAGAATTTTATAAATTAATAGCAATAGCAGTGGACTTCCAGCTGTGACAGAATAAAGAGGTCAACAAATCCTCTCCCCAGAAAATAAGTATAAAAATGAACAAAATTGTTAAAAACAAACCATTTTTGGGTCCTGGAAATCAACCTAGGGCAAATATAAAATCTGAGAAGTGTTTAGTTCATGACAATCTGCTAAACTTCAAGTAAGAAACAGAGGGGATCTGAAGCCTTCTTGCCTGGAAGTACTTTCATATCCCCTCCTCCTCTCCCCCAATGTCCCCAGCCACTCCATCAACAGAATTTTTACCAGAGCAGTCTGGCCATAAGAGCCAATAACTGTGTGGCCAGAGGGACCAGCCTGATTTCCAACAGACAGCTAAAACTATTGCTCAGCAGTACAGTCAATAAAAACAGCAAAACAGGTACTAAATGAAAAGGAAAAACTGCAGCTCTGCTGGTCAGAGGTTGCAATCCCAGTTGAGGCAAGCAGCAAGCTACCAATAATTTAATGGGGAGAATCTGGAAATAAGACAGTCAGAGAAGGGGTAGATAAGTTCTCCAGGCATCACTGGCTGATGGAAAGGGGATGTTCAGGGGAGACACAAGAAGGCCTGATGGGAAGTAAGAGCCAAGACCAACATGAATTCTACTTGAATTTTTAGTGTGTTTCCAATTCATGTACACATCCATTGGCAAAAGAAAAAGGCATTATCGGCTTGAGGTATTTAAGCACAATCATTTCTGTCCAATCATTGGCCAAGCTGCAAGCTTTACAGGCATAGCTGGATAACCCTGAGGAAGGCAGTCTAAAAAATAAAAATAAGAATTAAAAACCCAGTAGCAGAGACATCAGTGGCCACACTTATAAGGGGAAAAAAAAACCCTGCAGTTGAAGCCTAGGAAAGTTACTAAACCAAACAACAACAACAACAACAACAACAACAACAAAACACAACCCTCAGGAAAAAATATTGGAATCCAGAATTGCTGCAATATATCATCTAAAATGTCTAGTTTTCAAAGGCATTTATGTGACATGCAAAGAAACCAAAAAGTGTAGTTCATACAAGGGAGAAAAATCATTATTAAAAACCAACTCTGAGTAGACTCAGATGCTGGATTTACAAAGAATTAAAAGCAGCTATTACAAATATGTTCAGAGAATTAAAGAAAACTAGAATTACAGCAGAAAAATTATGACGCTGGCTCTGCAAATATCTAATCTCAATAGAGGCATACAAACTATAAAAAGAACTAAATAGAAATTCTAGAGTTGAAAAGTACAATGCCAGAAATAAAAAATTGACTAGGTGGACTCAACAGTAAATATGAGACAGCAGTAGAAACAATTAGTGGATTCGAAAGTACATTAATGGAAAGTTTTCAATGTGAAGAAAAGAGAGGAAAAAATTGAAGAAAAATGAACCTTAGACATCTGTGGGAAAACATCACCTGTACCAAAATACATATAATAGTAATCTGAAAAAGAGGAAGGGGAGAAAAGGGCAGGCAAAATAGCTGAAGAAATACTGGCTAAAAATTTCTAAACTTTGATGAAATACATTAATCTGCAGATCCAAGAAGCTCAACAAACTCTAAGTAGAAATATAAAAAGACCCACATCTAGACACATCATAATCAAATAGCTGACAGCCAAAGATAAGGAGAAATCTTAAAAACAGCAAGAGAGTCCTTTAGGACCCATCACATAAAGAAGAATAGCAATTCAAAAACAGCTGACTTCTTATCAGTACAGATAGAAGCAGAATGACATGTTCAGAGTAATGACTGAAAAAACTCAAACTGTCAACCAAGAATTCTACATTCTTCAGAGATGAAAGTAATATAAATATATTCCCAGGGAAACAGACTGAGAGAATTCCTTGCTAGTAGATTTGCCTTATAAGATATAAAAAAAAAAAAAAAAAAAAAAAAAAAAAAAAAAAAAAAAAAAAAAAAAAAAAAAAAAAAAAAAAAAAAAGTCCTTCAGGAAATAATACCAGGGTAACTCAAATCCACAGGGAAAAATGAAAAGTGTCACAAATGTTGAATACAAAAGACTAAGTACTTTCTCTTTTGTTGATTTTTAAAAAAGACTTAAGATTATATAAGCAAAAATCCTAACACTGCAGTGTTGAGTTTATAATATAAATGTAATATACATGACAATAATGGTACAAAGGAAGGGGAAAGAAATGAAAGCATATTTAACAAAGTGGCTATATTTTATTTTTTAAATAAATTTTTTCTTTTTGAGATAAAGTCTCGCTATGTTGCCAGGCTAGTCTTGAACTCTGAACTCATCCATCCTCCCACCTCAATCTCCCAAAGTGCTAGGATTATAGGCATCAGCCCTTGTACATGGCCCAAAGTTGCTATCTTTTAGCAGAATTAAGTCAGTATTGGCTAAGCACAGTGGCTAACGCCTATAATCCCAGCACTTTGGGAGGTTGAGGTGGGCAGATCACTTCATGCCAGGAGTTAGAGAACGGCCTGGCCAACATGGTGAAAACCTGTCTCGACTAAAAGTATAAAAATTAGCTGGGCATGGTGGTGCATGCCTGTAGTCCCAGCTACTTGGGAGGTTGAGGCAGGGGAATTGCCTGAACCCAGAAGGCGGAGGTTGCAGTGAGCCGAAATTGTGCCACTGCACTCCAGCCTGGGCAACAGAGTGAGACTCTGACTCAAAAAAAAAAAAAAAAGTCAGTATTAAGTTGTACCTCTGTTGTTAGAATGTTAGTAAGGATGTTTTTGAGGGCTTATGGAACTCAAAAGCTTTTTCTTGTTGTGAAGCAAATCCTTTAAGTATGTTGTTCATCATGACCCCTCTTCTAGCAATGTGTCAAAAGCATACATAATTAATTTACATGATTAAATTGTACATGCTTCAACACTCAATACTTTCTAAAATGTATGTTTCTTTTAGTTGTGGCAAATTAGCCAAATCCTTAATTACTTTCAAATACAAATGGAAAATTAATTTTTAGAATATTCTAAATAAATCCTTGTTTCTAAATATATAGGACTATTGAATATAAAGTCTTGAGTTATGAAGAATGAAATGATCATATGATAATAGAAAAATAACGAGTTTCCTTCGTGTGACTAGAATTCATATATTATATCATTCATTTATCAAACATTAAATCATCTTGTCTGATAATTTTAAATTAAGTTTAAATCAAGGCAATGGGTCTGTAAGTGAAAACTGTGGTTAATCTCATGGAGATCTTAATGCTGCAGAAATCACAGAATTCAAAACTTAGCATAGTAGCCTGAGCCAATACTATTTTTTCAGTCACATTCTATCAGCTGATTCTGCAAGCCCTAGCAATTTGTATTCAGAGAAAGTGGAATACAGAATTTACAAGTAATTTGAGACATGTGATCAGTGCAGACAATCAATCTGGATAATATTCTCCAAAAGCCATTATTTTCCAACGGAGATTTTGTAAGGCTTATGCTATCAAGAAAGATTATCTGTATTTTCTATTATGTTTCTTCAGACAGCCAGAATCAAAGATGAAAGCAGTCATTAGTTGGTTTAGGGATTGTGTGTTAAGAGTTTTAAAAAAAATCTAAACTCTACTCCTTATTTGTTTAACATACCCTTTGCAGAAACAGAACATCAAAACTATTGGGATCCTTTTAGTGACATTTCTTAGATCGATTCAGGAGGTAAATTCACGTGAAAGTGCTACCATCTGCTGTCAGTAATAATGAACTGAGCAAATCTGCACTGGGAAAAATGTTCGTGTGGAAATACAGCCAACGAACTGTGTTAGGCTTACAACTCAATAAACACTTCTACTGGAACAAAGTTCTGCTAAATGGTTTTCCATGAAAATAGAAATGATGGGTCAGATTCCTATCTCTGTAACTCCAGAGAAGTTATATAGGCATATTTCCTCATGAAATTTAATTTAGCAATGGCTAAATGTCTCATAAAGTAAGTCAGACAAGAATACTGTGAATTGGTTTTAGAACTATTAGATATGACTATCACAAGGAAATGATAATACTGCACCTTTATTCTTACAGGTAAGAAATATGATGAGTTACTTGGTTCATTTCTTAATTTTCTTGGCTCTTTGGGAGGGCACAAAAATAATTTCACATATTAAGCTTTCATCCATTTTCATATTCCAGACTGATCAAATTTGCCTTCCACTCTAGGCACATTCCTTAGAAATGGAGAGAGGTATCTCCCTCATCCTAACCCCTCTAGCAGGGGAAGGAAAATGACTACCGAGCAGTGTGATCTGCAGAATTAGGCACTGTGCTTTACATGGCCACGTACCACAAAAACTCTTTGAGGGAGTCTTTATTATTGCCACTCCAGGTAGTGAGGGGCAGAGTGTCTCTATACCTCCTAAGTCCACACACTTACACTGCACCTCCTCATGCCTCCGATGAGAATTGATGTCTAGGGTAGTTCCTGACTTCCATCCTATAGTCTACTCCTTCAAAAATCCATTTATTGATTTTAAAATCATGTGTTTTCATAAAATTATAAGAGCAATACACACACAGAGTTCAGAAAATACCAAGAACAAAGAATAAAAGCAACTAATCCCAAATAGCCTAACTCAGATTTAATGACTGGTGAATTTCCTTTTAGACCTTTTTATACATGTTTATACTTTCTGTTGCTTGTTATTCACTGAACAGATAATAATTGTTGTGCCTACTGTGTGCCAGTCCCTATGTGTCTTTTGTTGATCCTCTTTAGGTATCTTTGTCCTCTGTTTTACTAATTTCTGCATTTGCTTTTATTATTTGCCTCCATATATTTTTGTTTGGGTTATTTTGCTTTTCTTAATTTTTTTTTATATTTCCGTAGGTAGTGAAAAGATTATACATAAAGAATATGTAATCTTCAGTGTTGGCTACAGTGTTCTACATGTTTCATTAGATTAAGCTAGTTGTTTGTATTGTTTACAGGTGTATCCTTGTTTGCTTGATTTATTAATTTCTAAGAGAAATTTAAATCTCCCCTATAACGGTTGATTTGCCCATTATTGTTTGTCAATTGCAGTTTGTCAATTTTTGCTTTATATATCCAGAAGCTGTGTTATTTAAATGCACAGAAGTATATCTTCTTAGAAAACTGAAACTTTAATATGAAGTGATCATATTTATCTCAAATTATGCTTTCTGCCAAAAAATGATTCTTACCTGATATTAATATAACCACATCAGCTTTCTATTTATATTATTCATTTAAAAAATTGTTTGACTTCTTGTCTTTCTGCATCCTTATGTTTAAGATATTTTCTAAAAAAGAATATAGATGAATTTTTAAACATCCACCTTTACAATCTGTCTCTTAATTGGGGTGTTTAATTCACTTACAGGCTTTGTGATTACTGATATAATTTGATTTCTTTTTTTCTGTCTTAGTGTAGACTTTTTACTCATTCTATTTTTAATGTTTCTTCCTTTCGTTTCCTTTTTTTCTGTCTGTTTCCTTCTTTGTATTACTAAATGAAGGATTAAAATTTTTTTTCTCATTGCTTTTTCTCTTTTTATTAGCTTGAAAAATCACATACTATTAGTATATTCCTAAACATTTAGTGGTTATCATTAAATTTTAAAATAGCTATTTCACTTAATAAAATCTACAATTATTCTGTATCTTTATCTTTTCACAAACAATTCAAGTCCTCAGTACTCTGATCACCCTTCCTGATTTATGTACTGCTGTTGTCTAGTACTTCCACTGTATTTTTTTTGTTAGGCCCAGAAAGTAGATATTATTAGTACTTTATAGCTCAATGTTTGTTAAAATTTACCCACATTTTGCTGTTCTTCTTGCTTATTATTTTTCCCTATATCTCAGCATCCATTCTGGGACAATATTCTGTCATTGAAATACGCCCTTCAGAACACCCTTTGATGAGGATCTATAGGTAGTAAATTGTCCCATCCTGTGAATGCTTTATGTTGTCCTTATTTTTGAAAAATAGGTTTTTGTAGGTATAAAATTCTAGGTTACAATGATTTTTTGTTTTTAGCACGTGGATTATATTATCCCATTTTCTTCTGGCTTCCATTTTTTCTGGGTAGAAATTGACTATCAGTATAATTGTCATTCCCTTTAAGATCATCTCTTTGTCTCTACTATTTCACTGCAATGTACACAGGTGTGGATTTCTTTTTATTTTTCATTGTGGGGATTCACTGAGCTTCCCGAACCTAAATATCAGTGCCTTTTCAACAATTTTGGAAAATTCTCAGCATCAGCTCTTTGAATATTGCCTCTACTTCATTCTCTCTAGCCTTTCCTCCTGAAACTCTTATTAGACATGTTAGTCTTCGTCTATCCTTTACATTTCTTAATGTGTTACCGTATTTACTATTTCTTTCTTATTTTTTTGCTACAATGTATGCAATTCTTCAGATTCTTCTAGTACATTAATCCTCTCTTTAACTGTAGTTAGGTGCTTTTTAGAATAGACATTATGTACTTTTCTTTCTAAAAGTTATGATTATTTATTAAGTTTGCTGATCATTTTCCACAGTCTTCTTCCTATGCCATACTTTAATATTTTTATCCATTAAAAAATATGTTAGATATATTTATATTATTGCACTGAATAATTTCAGATTCTGGCTTTGTGAGTCTGCTACTAGTTTGTTGTCTGCTGGCCCTCATTCATAATGGCTCATTATAAATTCCGTATTTTTTTTATCATGACTTTATAGTAGGACTTTAAATATGGTAATTCTTTGAGGCCTAACACTGAAAGTGCATCCTACCAAAGAATTTATATATGCTTCTGACTGGTCCCTAGGAGGAATTCCAACTCCATGACTTGAGGGTGAGCCTGTGCTTATACATTTTCTGGGGAGATTTTTTTTCCTCTTTTTATCTGTTCTGGACATAGTAAGGTAGAGAGAGTCAAATGGAGAAGAGAGAAAAAAATTTAAATATATAGAGCATGATGGAGGAGGGGCTATTTTAGGTAAATTGGTAAGGGAAGGCCTAATTGCAGAGGTAACAGTTGAGCAGAGACTTGACCAAGAGAGAAGCAAGTCATGCACTTCTGTGGGAAAAGAGTATTTCCAGCTTGAGAACACCAAGTGAAAAGACCCTAGAACCCTAGGGCAGAAGGGGGTTTGGAATGTTCAAAGAATGACAAGACCAGTGTGGCTGGTCAGGTGAAATGAAGAGGAATGACAGTGGAAGTAAGACCAGAGAGATAGCCAAGATGCAGAATCATGTAATGTCTCATAATGCATGGAAAGGACTTGGGATTTTATTCTGAGTGTGATGGGAAGAGTTTGGAAGATTCTGAACAAAAAAGTGATACATTCCAATTTGCATTTTAAAATGTTATCTTGATATTGTAAAGCAAAAGGGGAAGCAAGAAGAACAGTTAGGAGGTTACTGTAGCAGCCCAGACAAAATACAATAATGACTTGTACAAGGCAAGAGTAATGTGAGGGAAAACAGTCAGATTTGGATTTATTTTGACGGTAGTGCCAACAAGATTTGCTAAAGGGTTTGATATGCTGTGTAAGAAAAAGAGAAGAGCCAATGATGACACCAAGGTGAAATGCCTTTTCATATTTTCTTGACTATTTGTCTATTCAGGTTTTATGGGGGTTTTCTTATTAATTTGTATTTGCTAACTTAACAGCTTTTGGGATATTGATCTTTTTCATCCATTCAGCCATCATTGTGGGCTATGCACTGGGTTAAATGTTAGTTATATCACAATGAATAAACAGATAACCTCTGCTGTCATGAAAGTTGTTGAAATCCTTCAATTTTTTTTTCTTTCCAGATTGTTATTTGTATTTAAATTTTGTTCATGATGACTTGGCAATGTGAAATGTAATGTTAGATAATTAAATCTATAACTTTTCTCCTGTGTTATTTCTTTTTTTAAAAGTTTTATGGATATATAATATATGGGGTACCTGTGATATTTTGATACAGGCATACAATGTAGCTGAGTAACTGGGATATTCATCACCTTAAACTTTTACCATTTCTTTGTGTTGCAAACATTCCAAATCTACTCTTCCAGTTATTTTGAACTATCCAAAAAATTATTTCTTAAGTCACCCTATTGTGCTAACATTAGATCTTACTCTATTTTTGTACCCATTAACCAAGCCCTCTTTATCTGCTCTCCTCACTACTCTTCCCAGCCTCTAGTAACCACCACTATATTCACTTCCTCCATGAGATCCATTTTTTTTTAGCTTCCTCGTATGAGTGAGAACATGCAACATTTGTCTTTCTGTGCTTGACTTATTTCACTTAACATAATGTCCTCCAGTTCCATTCATATTATTGCAAAAGACAAATATTTTTTAATGTTGAATAATATTCTATTGTGTGTATATATTATACCACATTTTCTTTATCCTTTCTTTTTGGACACTTAGGTTGATTTCATATCTTGACTATTGTGAATAGTGCTGCAGTAAACATAAGAGTGCAGATATCTTTCACATACTGATTTCCTTTCTTTTGGATCTATACCCAGCAGTTGAATTGCTGGATCATATGGCATTTCTATTTTTAGCTTTTAAAGTAGCCTCAATACTGCTCTCCCTAGTGGTTGTGCTAACTTACATTCCTACCAACAGTGTAAGAGTGTTCCCATTTCTCTACGTCCTTTCCAGCGTTTGCCATTTTCTCTCTTTTTGATAATAGCCGTTTTAACTGGAGTGATATGATATTTCATTGTGGTTTTGATTTGTATTTCCCTGATGATTAGTGAAGCTGGGCAATCTCTCATATATTTTTTAGCCATCTGTATGTCTTCTTTTTAAAAATGTATATTCAGATCTTTTACCCATTTTGAAATTGGATTATTTGGAGGGTGTTTGGTATTGGCTTGAGTTCCTTGTATATTCTGATTATTAATCACTTGTCAGTTGAAGAGTTTGAAAATATTTTCTCCCATTCTGTAGGATATTTCTTCACTTAGTTGATTCTTTCCTTTGCTGTGCAGAAGCTTTTGACCCAATATTTATATATAGTTTACTATTAAACTACTTGGTGTTCCCCAAACACACTACTACTTCTTACCTACAGGCCTTTGCACATGCTGTTCTCTCTGCCTGAAACACCCTCTCTTCCTCCTTCACCACTAATCCCTGACCAATCAGGCCCCCTCCATCTGTGTTCCCACTGTATCCCATGCCTAAGTCTACTGCTAATTCTATACTGTTCTGTAGAGCCAACTGACTGTTTATAAAAGTCTTCCTCTACTACTCTTTAATTCCTTGAGGGCAGAGGAAGCATTCTGATTACTATTTTAATCTTAGCATCTGGACTATTTGCCTTTCATCTAGTAGGTACTCAATAAATATTTGTGGAATTTATTTCGAAAGAACAGCCTATTGTGCCAAAGTAAGTTATTACTGGCATATGCTACCTGTTCCATAAATGGGAATATTTGTGTGGAGGGCACCCATAGCTCCTAGGTCACTCTATGAACACCATTCTCTCTCCTTGGCACAAAACTGGAGACAGCACCTACTATACATTACAGGGGTCCCAAGATAAGATAAAAATTTCAGTATCTGTTTTCTCAAGTATTTCTTCTAATGTGTATCTAAGAACAAAGGAGAGGATTTGAAGGCATGGTTAAGATAACCCTCTACATGTAATTTACTTTATCTATTAGCTTCAACATTTAAAAAAATAGCATCTTCTTTTACCATCATGGAAAATTGATGCACCAAGATACATATTTTAATTCTGTGAGTTTGCCTACTCCTTGCCACACCACTGTATCCCCCTAAGGTATGTTACCCAGACTAAGAAGCAGACTCAAATACTACCAAAATATATGCCTTCCTACTTTACTCCCACTTTTGTTACTCCGTATGTTTCTTACTCATGCATTCAGTAAACATCACTGAATACTTATTGTGGATAAGATTCCATGCTAAATACTCATACATATATCCATCCATTTGCCCATCCATTTATTCAACAAACATTTATGGAGCACATTCTATATATATGCCAGGCACTTTTCTAGACATTACAAATATTTGCATACTAAAGACCAAAGCAAAATTTGTTCTCATAGAATTTACATTCCAGTTATAGGTACTAGAAACACATAAAACAGCATCTCATTCTCTTAATTCATGGAGTTTATGGTCCAGTTGCACCTGCAATACTGCAAGTCTTGAATTGTACCTCTAGAGGAAAGAGTACCAAAGGTGAAATACTCATGCCCCACCCTTGAATGAGAAAGCAGATCCCTAGTGAGGATAGCAGGGATGGCTGATGGCTGGGCAGTTGTTGTGGTGGGGTGGTGGTGGTAATAGGACTGTGACCAGGAAAACCTGGTAAGAAAGACTCCTTCTGTGGCAGCAATTAATTTCACCATTTGGAGGGAAGGCACAGGAAGTCCTCACACTTCCAGAGAAGACCATGTAGGGATCATAGTGGCACTAACAAAAAATGAGACACTCCTCACTATAAGATGGAGGGTGTTCCAAGAACAGTCTGAGGTGCCTGAGGGTCACAGAGGAGCTTACCAGTAAAATAAAGGAAAGCTTTGATTCAGAGGTGGCCCAGGCCTAAGGCTCCATGGATGGAAAGACCCCCTTGTTCCCTGGGATGATACTCCTAGTAAGATCCTGCTTGCCTTAAAACTAAATCACTATTTTCTTAAGGCAGATCTAATGCTTGCTGTATGGTTTCAATTGTTTGCTTTCTGTAACACTGTGTTGAGTGGCTACAGCTGGAAACATCAGTCTGTATAGCAGGATGTATATTTTCATGAGCTATGAGAGATCTTGAGTCAAATGAAATCTGGAATTTCCTCTCTCCTCTCCATACTCCATTAGGGCATCTACCATTCAAGGATTACAGAAATAACTGTTATACATAATAGATTGGTTGTGATCCTGGATACTCAAAAAAAGGTACAAATCCAGGAATATGGGAATTCAAAGAAAGGAGAGAGAGAAGGCAGAAAAGACTTCTTAAAGATACGGTATTTAAGGCTGGGCATGGTGGCTGAGGTCTGTAATCCCAGCACTTTGGGAAGCCAAGGCAAGAGGATCACAAGACCAAGGCATCGAGACCATCCTGGCCAACATGGTGAAACCCCATCTCTACTAAAAGTACAAAAAATTAGCTGGGCATGGTGGTATGCACCTGTAGTCCTAGCTACTTGGGAGGCTGAGGCAGGAGAATCACTTGAACCTGAGAGGGGGAGGTTGCAGTGAGCTGAGATTGTGTCACTGCACTCCAGCCTGGCAACAGAGCAGGACTCTGTCTCAAAAAAAAAAAGTTTGGTATTTAATCTGGTCCAGATCTTAAAGGATAGGCAGGACTCAGGGAGGAGAAGAACAAAGTGTGGCTGTAGAATTTAAACCAGAAATAGCCTATTCCAAGTTTAATGGAAAAGGAATTAACAGAGATACACCAACTTCCATCTTCTAGGTAAGACTGAGAAGTTTGGTAAATTTGGAGAAGAAAAAGTGCCTATTTTTGTTTGTTTTGTTTTGTTCGTATTGGTGTTAAATGATTGAGGCAATCCCTTTATGGTCCAAGTATTTTCTGGAAGTAGTCAAGACAAAGAGGCAAGATTTAAACAGCAAGCAATCTTACTCTATAGTTTAAAAAAAAGGAAAAAAAAGGGGGGGGGAATAAATAAACCCAGTTCAGATTTCCATCTCTCACAGGTATATGAGATTATACATAGAAAAAATGTAAGAAAGTGTTTAAGAAAAAAATAAGTGGAAAAGAAATGAAAGTCTCACTTAAGTACCCAGAAAGATGAGCAAGTTTCTCCTCATTTCTAGGATGAACAGAGGAAGACAAGTGAACCACACTTTGCTCTAGCTGTCCCGGTGGACATTTTGTGTCCTGTTAATTAGGAAGAAACATCTAATGGTGTTTGGGAAGGTGGTTTAAAAAACAACAAACAAAATTAAAAAAAAAAAAAAAGTCTTCAAATTCACATGCTACATAGACACCACCAGGCTTTCTAGAATTTTTATTAAACATTACAGACATCACAGCAATAATTATCAGATACCACCTCCTCTACTAACAAAACCTTTTGTGGCTCCATAGAGAGCCCAGAAACGAATTCTCCCACCCCTGCATAAATCTACAAAGGGCTCCCTCCCTGGGCTTCTGATAGTCCCAACTCCAACTCCTGGATTAGAGAGCAGAGTCTGAATATATTTATAGAGTCTATATGGGTTGTTGCTTTAAGCAGCATGCCAGAACTCTGAGTTCCCAAACTTATTCAGTTATCAACTTGTTGTACATAATTTAATCTCTCTGTATTTTGATAGGCAAAATGGAAAATGCACTGCTGATACTTCACAGGACGAAAAGGAGATAACCACCAAGACCATTATAAAGCTTGCTGGGGGAAAATCAGGGGCTTATGTAAATGTCTATTAATTAAACAGTCACGGCTGCACAACTAGGTCAGGCATGATGATAAGACTGAACAACCCACCCCAGCCGCCAGCCTCAAGAAGAAGAAATGAACATTTAATCCTAATAGCACTTGTTGCATTTTATAAAGAGTCCTAAATTGTAATATTCCGTAACATAACAAGAGTAGCATCTTTCAGACCATCCTCAAAGAATTCTTTGATAGAACATAAACTTATTAGAGTCGACAGCCAAAAACAAAACAAAAAAGCAAGCCAATTACTAATGAAGAACTTGTAAAAAGCTAATCAAAGCTCTCATCCAGAGAAAATGAGAAAATCTGAGGCTCAGAATGATTTTGTATATTGATGAGATTTTATATAGCATCACAGAAAGAAAAATAAGACAGATTTAAATGAAGACAAAAAGGACTCCAAGTCTCTATTTAAAAGCCTTGTTATGTTCCATGTCAATGTTTTCATTAAAATGTTTTGTTCCAGTAAAAACATCCACTTTAAAAAAGTGCCTGATAGGAGGTGCTGTCAGTAGAGGATACTGTCAATTTCTTTGTCTCTCTAGTCAAACTCCCGAGTGTGCGGAGGGGCAGAAAGAAGAACCTTTATTCGGCCCCCACCTGAGGGTGACAGTGTGGTGAGTAGTGGAGAATAGAGGACTACATTATTTTTCTCCATGTCAATGAAAACAACAATTATTTTGTTTGTTTGTTTTGAGATAAAAAACCTAGCCTGAAGATATAGAGAAGAATCCCAAAAAGAAAGACAGATTAAAGATGAAGAGACAGAGAAGAAAACAGTGGGAGTAAAGTCTGAGGAGAAGTGAGCAATACAAAAGCAGAGCAGATTTCTCAGAGTGTGATCCCAGGACCATCAGAATCATTGGGGTTGCTTGTTGACCATGTAGTTTCCTGGGACCCACTCCAACTCTGTGATTAACTCCCAAGGCAATGCTCTTGCTCATTAAAGATTGAGGGCCACTTGCTTCCCTAGAGGAAAAGGCTAGCTTTTTCCAGCATGAATAGAGGGAAGGAAAGAAGAGTGTCATAATGATAGCTGATTCCAGAAGGAAACACAAGGCACACGGTTTCTGACAACATCCCCCTGCCCCCCACTACAAAATAGGAGGCACACCCATCCCCTAGGAGTCTGTGCAGATCAGTTAACTCCATGTGTGATGCATACTCCAGGGGCATGCCAGAAAAGCAGTGAGAAGAACTGAAGGGCAGGATTAAAGAGGAACAGCACAAACACACAATGGGTTACAAATTATATGTTTATAAGTAGTTTAAATTGTAAATGCTTCATTTTTCTCCAGTAATACTTTGTTGTCAAAAAAGAAGGAAAGAATTAGGCCACAGAGTACCTAATGTGTGGGTGATAAGCTTATCAGGGAAGGTGAGTCTGAGGTAGACTCTGGGTACAGGCACCCTCTGAAAGGGAATACAAACAAGTGCATGAACTGAACATTTACTAGGATTCTCACTTACTTCTAATAATAATACTAAGAGGTTGACACATAATTGTTGTAAAGATAAGGAAACTGGGGTTAAGAGATGCCAGTTAACTTGCCCAAGGTCATCTAACTTTGAGGTTTGATTTCAAAGTCCCTGATTTACTTTCCACATTTTTTCAGAGCTAGCTTGACCTTCAAATATACATAGAGGAAATGACACTCAATTCTTAGCATGTCTCTCCACCTGTCCCTTGCCTGAGGTAATCTGGGATCTGGGATGCACACATGGGCAATGGGGGTCCAAGGCATGAATCTAGGGCAGGGTTTTATGAATAAGCCCAGCAGTGGTCCTGCACATCAGGTACTCTAAGCCCTGCTTCTGCAGAGTGGGCCCTGATACCCGCTCAGTGGTGAGGGCTGTGGGAAAGAGAGCAGATGAAGGATCTCTCCCCCAGTATGCTACTTTGGTTTAAGGACCATTTTGAGCTAAAGGCAATTCAAAGGCAGCAAATTCAGAAAGATCTCTTTACCCTCCCCCATACTCTTCTCTTTGTGAAGGTGTTTGCCTCCCCTATCCCATAGCTGGAGCAGAATATCCATTATCACCAGACACTGAATGTTGGCACTGAGATGGCTCTGCACAAACAAATCTTACTAAAATCGCCCTTATCTTCCATTAGCTTTTCCTCATATTTACCGCCTTATAATCTGTGCTCCTGGAAGCCCAAATCCCTTTGCTTTCTCTCGGGACTTCTCTGCAAATTTATCACCCTTTGTTAAAATGGTGTACAAGCTGCAGGGTCCAATAGCCCCTCTGAGTCTCCACACCTTTTCTCTAAGGACCTTAGAGCATGTAAAAACTAAAATGTTAACATCAAGTAAACTTTGTATGGCTTTTCTCCTACTAATCTGTTTTTTGTCAATTTAATTTGCAGGCCCTAGGCGGTCAATCAGAGGGTAGACAGAAAAGTTTTGTTTTTTTTTTTCTCTCCCCTATACAGCAAGAAAGTTGGGAACAGAGAGATGATAGGTAAGGAAGTTGGGGGCAGAGAGGCCTGGGCCTTCTCTGGAACTGCTCTCTGTTAACTGCAAAACGATGGAACATCTGTACCTGGAATTCAAACAGAGCACTGGTTCATTTAACTCAGAAGGTACATGAGGGAGAGTTCCATGGGCTGGCAATGCCACCATGTGATTATGAGCTCAAACTCTCACTACTTGGTTTAAAACAGTGATGATTAAGATGCTGTAAGAGGGTTAACAAGAACTCAATATATCCCTGGAACAATATATTTCAAGGATAACCAGTGGTCAGAAATTTTTATTTTTCAGTTTAAATTAACAGATAATGGACTGTTTTTGAGTTATTAAAGAAAAAATATGTGTTGAAAAGGCAATTCCTTAGTCATTTTTAGGCTCGTATCAGAACCTTGGTGATGGTGTCAGAGACAGTAGGGGTACAGGCTCAGTCAGGTATAACATAGCTGTCTAATGTGAGAGAAAAAATACTATGTAGTTAGATGTTACACAAGTAACTCAAACACTAGAAAATGAATAAATTGAAGAAAGTATACATGAAAAATATTACCAAAGCAATTGATATATTTCCCAATTAGTCTTATGTAAAGACATCAGCCCTAAATCTTTTTGTGTATTTTTTTTTTTTTTTTT
>NW_016107331.1:2833137-2835770 GCF_001604975.1 Cebus imitator | reverse complement strand
TAGAGACGGGGTTTCACCATGTTGACCAGGATGGTCTCGATCTCTTGACCTCGTGATCCACCCGCCTCGGCCTCCCAAAGTGCTGGGATTACAGGCTTGAGCCACCGCGCCCGGCCCTTTTTGTGTATTTTTAATACTTTAAAAGTTATATTTTAAACCTGGAGAAGAACTTTTCAGGCAGAAAGATGGAAGGGTAAAGACGATTAGAAGGGAGTGAACTGGACGTGTTCAAGAGTAGAAAAGAGGCAGCATGGCTGGAATACTGGAGGAGGGAGAAGACAACAGAAACCCTGAAGCTAGAAAGGAAGGCAGAGTCCAAGTGGCTTGATAGCCCTTGGGAGAGAAGAAAGCTGCCCTCCAGCACTTATTTTAAATAGGAGGAAAAATTTTAAGTAGTTTAGGACATGATCTGTTAGTCACTTAAAAAAAAATCCTAGCTGCTGGGTAAAGAATAAATGCAAGAAGAGAAAAGAAAGCAAAAGAGGCAGGAAGAAGACTACCATGAAAGCTACTGTATCACAAAAGAAGGGTCTTGATTAGGGTGAAGACAGTAAAGATGGAGAAAAATAAATGAATTTGTGATATATTGGGGACTAGAAATTGCAGGGATTGCTGTTAGATTGGGATTAAGAAGAAATCCAAGCTATACATTAATATATGTTACCCAATTTAATTTTCACAATCCTATAAAGTAGATATTCTTCCCATTTTGTAGAAATTTGTTCAGAGGAATGGCTAATCCAAGGTTGTGGAATGCATAAATGATTAAGACTTATGTCCAGATTTAAGAACAGAATTGAGTCTTTCCAATGCCAAGCTTGCTAAAACTAAATACAGAACTTCAGTATGAAACAACTTTCAGGTGGTACGTTTATTCTATTTTTTATCTTAAAGTAAAACAATTGGAAGCCTGCATTTTCCAAGCATTCATTCTTTACTTTTTTCCTTCCATAATATTACATAATAGTGACAATTTTTGGTTAAAGTCTATTTCTGAGACACACACTTTGCCAAGGACACCATTTTTGAGCTAAGTGTGTTGGGGAACACCCCTGTAAATCAGCAATCAGAAAATTCAAATATTTCCAAGAGTATATTCACAAAACCAGCCTAATTTATTGATAACCAGATACTAATGTCTGTCAACTATCACATAGGAAGATATTTCATGAGCAACACAAAATAAAATAGCAATCGATTACTATCATTACTTTTTAGAATGGTGCCAAATATTATTTTAAACCAATAGAAAAAGGATGAATCTTCAAGATGATTTTAAAAATACTATGATGCTTCTCTTTAGGTAAATATAATCAGTATAAATTTCTAATACTCCAGTTACATCTATAGCTCCTAGCATTTGTTTTTCCTTTCTGCTTCTTACCCAACTTTGAAAATATAAGGATTCCTTTTATTCCCAGAAGCAGATTTCCCAGTGATTTCATTAAGCTAAAATTAGTTTTTCTCTTTAGAAGCTCTCTCCAAAGAGACTCCATGAAGAAAACTCATACACATGTGATAATCCCATTACAAAATATGTGATTCTCCTTCTCATAATGAAAAAGTTAAAGATCTGCCCTATAAAAACCTAGCTACTATGAGGCCTTTCTCTCACTTTCTAGAGTACTAATAATTTAAAACTAAGTAACAGAAAACTATCCTACTAATAGTTTGCAGTATTGAGAAATCATATGCTCTTACAAATAAATATAGTAATAGAGCTTTTCAGGCTACAATTGTATTCTGGTATTTTGCAAGCAAGTATTAGGAGAGAGAAATAAACTGATACGTATGGACAAGAATGACAGTTTCTTATTTTTAAAAAATATTTTATTAAAACTTTGAGCAACTTAATAATGTCAAGATTTTAAAAAAGTAGAGTCTAATCCCATTTCCTGATCATATCAATTTCTTACATTTCTCCAACTTCTGCTGGAATTTTAAGAATTGTTTTTTTTTTTAATAGTTTGGATCTAGTTCAGTATTTTCTAGACAAAAAAGTCTATGAACCAAAAAGAGAGTCTAAGACCCAAAAGGAAAACTAATGCCAAAGCTTTCTACATGAACTCATGAGATGAAACCTTATTTAAAGGTTGAGCTCTGAGCTTACCATCATTTTCTCCCCACTTGCCCCTCAGGCCAGCAACACTCATTCAAAGTTCATGAATGCTTCAGACCAGGCCTCTTAAAGGTTGATGTCTTCTCAAATTTTATTAACAGCTATCTATTATCTATCATAGTTATGTACATGGTGAATATATAATTTTGTCATTCCATTTTCCTTTGACCTGTTCACATTATTTCATACACACTTTTCTTTTTTTTTTAATTTTTAAAATTTTTTTTTATTTTATTGCATTTTAGGTTTTGGAGTACATGTGAAGAACATGTAAAATTGTTGCATAGGTACACACGTGGCAGTGTGATTTGCTGCCTTCCTCCCCATCACCTACATCTGGCATTTCTCCCCTTGCTATCTCTCCACAGCTCCCCACCCCCCACCATCCCTCCCCTATCTCCCCCCAACCGACCCCAGTATGTAGTGCTCCCCTCCCTGTGTCCATGTGTTCTCACTGTTCAACACCCACCTATGAGTGAGAACATGCGGTGTCTGATCTTCTGCTCTTCTGTCA
>NW_016107331.1:2819313-2831992 GCF_001604975.1 Cebus imitator | reverse complement strand
AGGCTCTCTTTTGGTTCCATATGAAGTTTAAGGTGGTTTTTTCCAGTTCTGCGAAGAAGGTCATTGGTAGCTTGATGGGGATAGCATTGAATCTGTAAATTACTTTGGGCAGTATGACCATTTTCACGATATTGATTCTTCCTAACGATAAACATGGAATGTTTCTCCATCTGTCTGTGTCCTCTCTTATTTCGTTGAGCAGTGGCTTGTAGTTCTCCTTGAAGAGGTCCTTTACGTTCCTTGTTAGTTGTATTCCTAGGTATTTTATTCTCTTTGTGGCAATTGTGAATGGAAGTTTGTTCTTGATTTGGCTCTCTTTAAGTCATATACACTTTTCTATATTTTATATAGTCCTTATAACTTTCTTTTTAGTTACATAATTTTCCATCTAGCTAATATATCATAATGGATATTTACATCACTCCACAGACATTTAGATTTTCCAGTCTTATACTATTCTTCTTCATGAATTATTTTCTTATAATAAAAACTCTGGGATGAATAAAAACAATGGGAATATTTGTATTTCATATTTGTTAATCTGTATGATCACATTTCCCTCCAAAAAGATGAAATTCCATTATTGCCACAAATACAAACTGCTTTACTAGTCCCTCACTGTTTGAGGTAGCATTGTCTTAATGTAAGAACCTATCCTTTCTTTGAAATAGTTCACAAAAACATCACATAGACTCCACAAATACTTTAGGCAACCAGCTTAGCCTTTATGCCTCTTTTGACTTGGCTGTAGGCTGCAACCTTCAGGAATTAGTGACTTGATACAAGAGAACATGCAGAGAAGGCTTAGGGCTCTGGGTAGGGATGGGCAACTTTCTTGAATGTTTACAAACACATTATGTCCTGGAAAATGCCTTTCTGGATTGACCAGTACAGGGGTCGGTAACTTTTCAAAAATACTTTCCCAAGGCTCTAATCTCTATAAACAGGCCTGCATTAACTGACATGAGTTTCAACTAAGCTGGTACAGCCATCCATTGGTATCCATAGGTACTGTTTCCAGGACACCCTTGCCTCCCTGCCACAGATACCAAAATCCATGGACGTTCAAGTCCCTTATGTAAAGTGGCTAATATAGTTGGCCTTCCATGTCCTTGCATATGAAAACCTGCAGACATGGAGGACTGACTGTACTTTGGTCTTCAAGGGCCATGCAAATAAGAAGCCACATTAACTAAAGCTCACAACTTACTCAGATTCTGTGCCAGTTTGTATAAAATATGGCTACAGCATTAACATACCACTTCTCTAAAAAGCTCTATTTTCCTTCGCAAGGGTCTGAAAAATAATATTAAGTGGAAAAACCAGCACACCAAAATTGTGTATTCATTACAGTTTGCAACTATGGATATGCTGACATAAAACTTGCCCAATAATAAAGTGGCATCCAAACTTTCGACTTGAAGCATGGCATGAAATAAAATTTAAGTCAAAAGTGTGCCTGTCAAACTCATATAATTAGCAGTAAACACGCCTTACGGCATGCACATTTTCTTCAACACTTATTTTTTTAAGTAGAAAATAGTTCCTTTCTAGCATATTCCTCCTAAGAGGTTCGTTTATTCCCTCCTGTCTTAGCCAGTGCTCCTCCGGTACTGTAACAGCTGCCATCTCTAGCATGAAGTAAAATTGCCTCAGAGCATCCATCCAAGCCATCAGCCTCTCCATTTCTGCCTCAGGACAGGGGTCCACTCAGAAATAGCTTGTTTCACAAAAAGTTCAAAGGACAAATCCAGCAACCCTTCAGAGGCAAGGGAGCTCTCCTAGGAATTACTCATCAAATTGAGAGTAGACGTGTTTTTTTATGCACTGACCTTCTCTGTGAAACACTGAAGATATTTCAGTCAAGTTAGTCCACACAAGTCAAATCGACTTTCTGCCGGGGGAACTTCAGGCTTCTATAATTTACCTACTTTTCAGCTTGATAAGGAAGGTATTGTTCTTATAGCTGGTACGCAGGAAAACATAAATTATAAGATAATTTTATGCCTCCACTTTCCCTTTTATCCTTAATCCTTTAAATCAGTGTTTTACTCCAGTGTTTTTGAACTTATTTGTATCATCTAAATTTTTAAAAATATATGTCTATATATCCCAGGTACACAAGTTTACCTCTAAAGATTTTCATTAAATAGTTGCAAATTATATGATTTCCAACGTGCTGGACATGTTGACAATTTTAAATACAACTATTAACATTATATCATTCTCTTAAATACATTCAATTGAAAATGAACATCCATCATCATTCACTTTAAAAATATATGCAATACAATTGGACATTTTATATATTTCTCCTTGAATTCATATCTCTATTGTGCTCATCTCAAAGAACTTCATCCTAATGTATATTTTATGCTTAAAAGCTTTTTATTGATCATCTTCTTGTAACCAAAAAATATAGAGACAAAGGCATTTATGTTTTAAAATTTCCTGTGGCCATTTTGTTCTATGTTAACTTAGATGTTTGATTGAGTTGTCATAATTATTGCTAGTATTCAATTGATCAAAACAACATAAATATATAAAATTTGATAAGCAAACATATAAAGTATTTTTAGAAATCATGAGTTAATAGCATTATATTGTATTGATACATACTTTTAATATTACATATATACTTTTTTTTTTTGAGACAGGGTCTCACTCTGCTGCCCAGGCTGGAGTGAAGTGGTGCAGTCATGTCTCCTCACTGCAGCCCTGCCCTCTCAGGCTCAAGTGATCCTCCCATCTCAGCTTCCCGAGTAGCTGGGACTACAGGTGCATGCCATCCATGCCCAGCTAATTTTTGTATTTTTTTGTAGAGGTGGGGTTTCTCTTTGTTGCCCAGGCTGGTCTTGAACTCCTGGACTCAAGCAATCCACCCACCTTGGCCTCTCAAAGTGCTGGGATTACAGGCACAAACCACTGCATCCAGCCTATACATACTTTTTATATAGTATATGCGTTTTTTCACATATGTATGAATCAATTTAATCCCACAATAACCTATTATTATAATCACCATCTTATAGATGTAGAAACTAAGGTAGAGAAAGTGTAAATGACTCCTCAAGGTCACAGAGCTAGCAAACTGAAGAACCTGGACCTATGCACAGATTCTCTGATGTAACAGCCCAAGTACTTAACGACTACCCTATACATCCTGACTTACAAATGTGAATTGGGGCTGAGCACGGTGGCTCATGTCTGTAATCCCAGTACTATGGGAGGCTGAGGCAGGCAGATCACCTGAGGTTGGGAGTTCAAGACCAGTTTTGCCAACTTGGGGAAACCCTGTCTCTACTAAAAATACAAAAATTAGCTGGGCATGGTGGTGGGCACCTGTAGTCCCAGCTACACGGGAGGCTGAGGCAGGAGAATCACTTGACCTGGGGAGGCGGAGGTTGCAGTGAGCTGAGATCGCACCACTGCACTGCAGCCTGGGTGACAGAGAGAGACCCTATCTCAAATACATATGAATTGGGACCTGGGGATACCTTAAATAAAGGGGTTGTCAAATATCTCCTTTTTCAGTGCCCTGGCTAAGCAACATGTCATGGTAAGGGGTGGATGTCAGTTGTCTTTCTTTTGTACAGTGAAAGAAAGTAAAAAAGGGGAGGGGAACAAGGAAAATCTCAACCACAGATTCCTTCTCAAGCAGATGGATTTTACAAGAGGGAGGCATATAGGAATAGAAGATTTGGAAATTAATTCATTTAAAACTCCCATTCCTGTGTATCTTTGAAGTCTTCATGAACCTCCAAGAGTACATATACTCCAGGTTGAATGTCATTGGTTTACATAATCTTTAATACGATACAAATTAGAGAAGATTTCGTGAAACATTTTTAATGCTTTAGAAACAAAATTTAATTAAAATTTGAATTATTTTAACTCTTGAATTTTTATTTTAAAATGGCAGTTAATTTCAATAATTTGAAAGGACACAAATGCTAAAGTGTAATAGGATAGTAATAAGCATAACTATAATCTATGTCACAGGTTTATGATTGTTAGATGTAATGCATGAAAAGATAGCAGGCCAGTAATAGTGCTATGCATAAAATGCTCCTTTCAAAATCTTTATTTGCATTTCTATTACTGAAATCATTTCCTAATAATGAAGTTGCAATAAGAGAAGCTCCATTACTAAGGGATCACTGTTACAGAAGCAATGTTATTAAAGTTTTGCTATGTACAGAAACTTTTATTAGGATGATACAAGTTATGTATCATTGTAATAAAGCTTCCATTATAATCCTAATTGCATAAAGCTGTGTTTGAGTGTAGCAATGCTAGAGCTGTAGGACTTTTAATAAACTATCAAAATAATGCCTTGGTAATAGGATTGTTTGGAATACTAATACTTCAGGGAAGACTGAACTGAGTAATGGATGATGTTTATTTCACCAATTATGCATAGTCTATCAAGAATTAAAAAGAAAACGAAGAAGTGAAAAGAAGCCTCATGTACCTAGTAACATGCAGTGTGGAACTGTTATGTGTTGAAACACATTCACCAGTTCTCTTTAATATAACAACTACCTATCTCCAATTCACTCACTGGTACAAGATAGCAAGCTGCTAATGCAGTGTGGTAATTAAATGGTTTGATGTTCAAATCTACAGAGAGCTGGCAATCAAAAAGTTAACACACTTACTTAAATATGCCCATAAACACACCCACAGTCACATCTTGGAAATTGCCTGTTATAAAAACCATTCAAGAAATGTGAATTTGGGAAAATTATTGAAAGAGAAAGAGAGAGAGAGAGAGAATGAGAATAAATATGAATTGACTTTAAACGGATGAATTCTTCAACTTCCTCCACTAAAGAAAAGAAGTTAAAAGTGTATAACTCATGCTAAGATGCTACTCTATATCACATATAAACAATACACCATAGTGATCCATCTGAATTATAGCTAGAAGTTAGTATCAGACTTAAGTTCACAATAGAGAATGTTGGCATTTTCCTCCACGTTTGTTTTTACATTTGCTCTAATGAGTCAAGCATTCCCCCGTTCCCTCTAGAAGCATTTATAATGTTGACCACCAGAGACCACCAGAGAGCCATCCATCACCCGGTAGGCACGGAGACACTCCTTAATATACCTGCCATTGTGGAAATCGGCAAGGAAGGCACCAGGCTGTCTGCAAAGGGCCTTGGCATCCGTTAAGGCAGCAGAGACCACAGGCAGTAGCTCTGTTACAACCACATTCTCTGTCAGATAATGAGGCCAAAGCCATTTTGATTTTGAGACCATTTGTGGCTTGCCTACAAAGCAGCAGCTAAATTGACTTGGAGTCTGCTTGGAAAGCAGGGCTTTTACCTTTTCAGAGAGTATCTCCTTTCCTCTTGACCTGCTTTCCAGATGTGATGATCTGCAAACAGCTGAGCGGGGTTAACTTAGAACCCAGGAGGTTCATTTCCCTACTGACTCAGATGATCAAAGGCAAATACAAGCATTCCCCTAATGTAATGGTCCCCAAATGTTTGTATTACCCGAGGGGAGAGTATAAGATTTTTTGACTACACAGTGAGCAGGTGTAAGTTATTTGTCAGGATTCTAATATTCTTTCATTAAACATGATCAAGCCAAACTATTTTGCACCGACACAGTGAGAGACTCTATTTCTGAAATACCCACAAAACTTGAAATCGCTTCACCTGGGAGTGTGCAACATTAAAAGGGTGCAAGGGCTCAATTATTCTATTGGTCGATTAAATACCTGCAGAACAGGAGCACCAAAAATAATGAAGAAATGTCAGCTTCCATGAATTTAATTGGAAATTTGAAATCAGATAATTTTGAAAGAAACTAATTTAATGTCAGCATTCATGTAAGCTTGCAGTTTACAATACATAGATGTCCTTATTTTTAATACATGGGAGGAGGACATCCCAATCTTTCCAATCAGGCATTTAAAGGAAGGTCTAACTTCCCCTTGTGACAGGAATAGCATCCTAATATCAAAGTCTTATACCAAAGTGGTGAAGACTAAAGAGGTGTGAATAAATGTTAGCTGATGGATTTCTTTAGAAACGGATTCTACCTTCACTGGCCTCCATTCCCCCACCTTCTCCACAAGCATTTTTGTCGTATTCCTCCAGTACAGCTTTCCTTGAAACACCCTCCTTTCGCTCTATCTCCTTAAAGACCATTACTTCCACAGCGGGCTTTCACAAGCATCTCTTTCCCGCCAGCCTGCCGGAACCTCCCACAACCTCCCACCTACTTTCCTTTGCTTTAGCACCTCCATTTTCTCCTTCCCCCAGCATGCAAATACCCGATTCATGGTCCCAATTACTAATTTCAGGCCACTTCCTTGCTCAAAATGATTTCTAATTACTCCCTTGCTTATTAGGTAAAGCTGAACCTTTTGGGGGCGTGGATCCCTTTCAATATGCAATGAAAGCTATGAACCTCAGAATAATGCATAATGTACACAGGCTTTTTTGCCCATGTTGCATGTGGTTTAAAGAAAACCTGAGGCCTGGGGATTTGTGACCTCTAGGTAAAATCCTAAACCTATATAATAAAGTTTTCAACTGCATAGCCCTCTCCTTGGTTTCCCTGCAGGCTGGCACAAACTAATTTTCCAGCATTATCTATCAGAGTGCCCCTAATCACAGAAAAGAGTGAAGGCTGCATTAAGCACCTACCACATGCCAGGGACTATTCTTAAGCCCTAAATACATAGCAGCGAACACAACAACAAAGGTTCTACTATTCTCATATTCTGTCGACCCACAGTCATCCTCTGCCTTGTCACACCTTGGCCAACTGCTGCATATCTCCAAAGGTATGCAGTTCTTTGTTTTACAAGCCTGGCTCCACATGCGTTTTATACTCTTCCTCTGGTTTGCTCTCTAGTCATGGGATACCCAGTGTTTCCTCACCTCGGAGCTCATCCCCCTATGTGGAATACTCCCTCATATCCTTCCTCATCTACCAAATATTCTAAGATAATATCAAACCTCTCTCATTCTCAAGAAATCTTTCTAGAATCATTTTAGCTCATAATAAACAAACACTCTTCTTATCATCTCTGTCAGTGACCTAGCACTTTATCATATACTGCCTGTAACATCTACATAAGACTATAAAGGTTGTTTTATTATGTAATTTATTATTATTGATTAATTCTTCTGTGTAATCCGTGCATTATCACCCCATTTTTGGAGAATGAAGACCATGCTATAGATTGCTGTTTCCTGAGCAATGCTGTCTCTCACAGTGCCTTTTATACACAACACCACTAAATCTCTATTTGTTGGTTATTGGTGATTGACTGCAAAAGATGATGCCACCAAGATGATGAAACTTATCTCTAACTTTCAAGGGTGATCTATAGACATTTAGGAGAGTCTTTCACTGCTTAAGGATTGATAATATGACCAAAGTGATGCACAACTTAGCAAACCAACCTAACCACTGTTATTCATCATTGTGACTATGAGCCACAAGTGTGCAGACACTGGCATGCAGACAATATGTAATAAGATTGTTTATATTCCAAATAATAATTTGCTTTTTCCATCTAAATACAGTAGAGATTGGATGCATTCTTTCCTGACTTAACCTTCATGTTAATACCTGAATTGCAATTTTTGAAGGCAACAAAGAGCATCTTAAAACAAACAAAAACACAGATAGCAAATGATAATGGTATACAACTGCAGCCTTGTTTGGTGCTATTAGTCACTGTAAATGCATTTGCTATCTCTTGTCTGCATCTTTAACTCTCACCATCATTTTCTCACAGAGTAAACAAATGTTGCTTATAAACTTCCCCACACAGCCTGCCTTTGCAGGATTTTCCAAACGACCAACTTGCTTAACAGAATTAAATGCCTTGTTAAAACCAAGTACCCGACATACAAATTACAACACTATTCTTAGGACTGTATCACGGATAGTGTGACTACATGTCTTAAGCATGATACTTGGTTTCTTTGAAACCTGAAAGAACAATATGCCCTGATTGTTATCCTGGCATGTACAGTTTACTCATGCCCGTGCAACCGCACAGCCGATGTGTCTTTGAAATCCTGAAGAATGTCTTCTGCTTTCCCAGACCTGGGGCAATCTCCACGTGGGTAGCTATTTACCTCAGCAGCAGGTTTCCATAAAACTATAATCACTACCAGATGGCCCACCGAATGATGATTGTTTGATGGCAAAAAAAATACATATATGAATCTTTCTCTATTTAAATATAACATTATTTGTTACTTGAGCTTATGCCCTATACTAACCACATAGTAGTGTTAATTTGGAATTTGGTGAATAAATTAATGGAAACTATGTTCATCATCAGCTTGAGACAAGATCATTAATAACAGTACTAGCCAGTGTGATTGCATACTATGTGATAGGACCTATTCTAATATATTTACTATTGTATTTAATCCAGGCAACTTCATGAGGGATGTACTACTAGTATCGCCATTTCACAGATGAGGAAATTAAGGCATAGAAAGGCTCAGTACCTTGCTCCAGTCTAATTTGGAAAAGCCAACAGCTGATCCAGGTAGTTTGGCTCTAAAAATCAAATGCTCTTAACCACTATGTTATACCACTTCCCATTTAACCAGTTTCATTATTAAATTGGGAAGTTGGTGTATCACCAACTACACCCTGTCATGCCATGGCAGAGGAAAAATACAAGCACAAAATCACAAATGAAGAGGGCTGCTGCTCTTTCTGTAACATTGGGGAAAGAGTGCTCTTCAAACCATCTGACATTTTCTCTCATTTCTGTTTCTTTAACATAGGAAGAAACTCACTAATCAATATCACATTTTGGCTACTTCAAGCATGACCTTTAATGCAACTCTCATACAAGATTTTCTGTTAACATATTCACTAAAAGATTAGCAAAACGTTTCTTTGGTTAATATTCTGATTGGAGTGCAAAGTCAGGGTTTCATTCTCAGAATTAATGCTGAGTTTGCTAACAATATACTCAAGGGCTACTGGCCATCTGTATCTCTTCTGTACTCCTCTAGTACATAAACAGTCTCAACACAGCATTTGCTTGCTATCATTATTTTTACTCATTTCAAAATATATTTTTGCATGCCTGTATCTTATATTTAGCATCACATCCTTGAGCCATCTCTACACTGTGGCTTTTGAGTCCTATCAAATAAATGATGGCTTCTGAGTCCTGTCAAATGGTCTGATGCTGCCTTGGCTGGTGGGGCTTCCCTGACTGCTGGAAAAGCCTCAGAGTACTAGACTCCAAGCAACACCAAGACATGTTGCCTAGGTTGCCCTGTCCCTGGGATTATTTGACATCTGGGTGTCTTCTAAATTATCATTGTGCTTAGGACCTGATCTGCAACCAGAAGGCAAAAAAATCTACATAGTGTTTTCAAGAACTCTATCAGATCAGTCATGTCATTGAACATTTATTAGTCCTAATAAATGTTATGCATAAACTTATGAAGAGGTTACAAACCACTTATGCATGTTACCCAAAACAAAATATAGCTCCTACTATAGAAGAGGTAGCAATTCAGTAGGAGAGAAGTGCCTTGAACAGTTTCCATTTGGGAACGCTAAAGAGAGAAATGCAGAGGCATTGCATCACAGGGCCCAGAAGGCAGCCATGCTAGCTGGGAAAGGAAACCTAGGCCAGGCTGGAAGGGTCTTCCAGAGAGAGAACCACAGAAGCAAAGGCCTGGAGTCATAAACAGCATGGTATATATAGGGAATCATAAGAGAAATGGAGGGCCGTGCGCAGTGGCTCATGCTCGTAATCCCAGCACTTTGGGAGGTTGAGGCAGGTGGATTCCAAGGTCAGGGGTTCAAGACCAGTCCGGCCAATATGGTGAAACCCCATCTCTACTAAAAATGTAAAAATTAGCCAGGCATGGTAGCCCGCACCTGTGGTCCCAGCTACTCGGGAGGCTGAGGCAGGAGAATCACTTGAACCCAGGAGGCAGAGGTTGTAGTGATCCGAGATTGTGCTACTGCACTCCAGCCTGGGTGACAGAGTGAGACTCCATCTTAAAAAAGAAAAGAGAGAGAGAGAGAGAACATGAGGGAGAGAAGTTATAAAACACATGAAGGGGGGAGCTAGATCATCCATTTCCCCAATCTGCACTACCCCTCCCAGTCTCTTTACTAAATCTTACAGATTTTACTTTCTAATATTTTCCTCTAATATGATTTCCCTTCTAATATTATTACTTCTTTTTCATTCCTATTATTATTGACCCACAGCAGTAATCTTCCAACCAAAAAAGGGGATACTACTGTCTAAAAAGCTAGAAAATCACTGCATTCGTGATTTTAAAACACAAGCCTTCCAGTGCCCACCTGTCCTGCTCTGTCCCTGACCCTCTCCCGTGCTCCCAGGCACCAGCATTAGCTCTGATTAGAGTTTGCTCTTGTCTTTGCAACCCTGCACATACTGCTCACTTTCTCTTATTCCCCTCCCGATGTGCATGACCAACAAACTCTGATTAAGTTGGAGGATCACTCCATCTATGAGGCCTTTGCTTAGTCTCCCAGGCAGAAAAACTGTACTAGCCCCTTCCTAACTCCTTAGCCACCTTTATAGTGGCTCTTCTCCTACTGTTTTGCAATTGCTTGTTTGCAGAGCCATCCCCCCACCAGAATATAAATTCTTTGACGGCAAGTACTATGTGTTAGCTGTATTCTGTCCCCAGCACTAACCATGACAACTGCTCATAATACATGCTCATTTAATATTTGTGAACGAGAGAAAGAGGAAAAAAATCAATCACTTCTACTCTCTCCTCAGATTCTAATAAATCCATAAGTAATAAAGCATGTAGAGCAAACAGTATACTTAAAATCAGCTTGGCTAAAAGTAATGTTAGTAATGAATGTGAGGTGAGCCTTCTCTTTGTGGCCAGGTGGGCAGCAGCTAATGGAAGTGAAGGTGTTGCTAGTGATTGGCCCAACAGTCCTTGCCAGGATGGTGCAGCTGGATTGGTGTTAGGCTCCTAGTCTGACTCCTAAGCAACATAGGCCTCAGCTCAACACAGCTTTGATCTCCTGGGCTCAAGCAAGCCTTCTACCTCAGCTTCCCAAATAGCTAGAAACACAGGTGCACACTACCACACTCAGTTAATTTATTTTTTTTTTTATTTTTATTTTTTTTTTTTGGTAGAGATGGGGTCTTGTTATATTGCCCAGGCTGGCCTCAAATTCCTGGGCTCAAACAGTCTTGTGGCCTGTGAAAAGTCTCACTAGCTACAAAGCCACAGCTAATATGAGAGGACTATCTGAATTATAATACCATTACATGCCAAGACTGTGTAAACAGGACCTAGTAAACAGTCAGTGCCTATTAAATGTTTCCTATTAACATATATTTTCACCAGAAGAGAAGGGAATCAGTGGAACCACAATGCTAGCATGCTAATTAATTCTCTGTGTGAAAAGAAGTACTAATCTCCATTTTAAAGCATCAATCATGGAAAATAAACTGAAATGTGACCAGATTTTAAAATGCTACTTGTTCTAAAATCAGATGTAAATGAAAGCTTCCAGGATTCTGCAAGAGGCGATTACAGTGTACATGGTACTATGAAACCCTATTTAAACTCAATCTTCTAGAAAACTTCAGAATACTTTTTTCCAGTTTGAAACTGTTCTCTAATATTACTTTTCATATGCTTTCCTTGTCTAAGAAGCTTTGCTCTATAAAAATTTCTCCCAATTTCTAACTGATATATTACAGAATTTCCCAGAAGCATTAGCGACGGTTCCTTAGCAACTGTTGATATGTCTCAAAACAACCTGAGACAATCTTCTCTGAGACATGTAGTCTCTCCCTCTCTCCACTAACAGAATTCCACAATATGGCACAAAAGATTCGAACGGCTAAAAATAGCTTCCGACACACATTTTTAAAGTTGACAGAGTCTTAATGATTTAAGTCTCCCATATCACAGCTTGGGTTAGGTGCGCCTCAACAACAGTATATCAAAGAGCGCTGTGCAGAGGGATTTTAGAATCTTTTTATTTTTTAATCACACCATTAACACTCCTGACATTTCAGAAATAATGTTTATCGATTTTGGTGTTAGCACTCCCATAAATTAAGTGATGTAATGGACGGAATTATTGTGGTACTATAAAGAATGTGTCATTCAGATTGTTAACTACATATGAGAAAAAAACACGGAGACTCTGGATTCATGTAACAATAGCCCAGATCTGGATAGTAAACAGGAGTTGAAGGAAAATGACATATCCCAGTGATGATGGGTCTATCTCCACCACTCCCTCCTGGCTGTTGTACCAAAACAACTGAACCTGTTTAATAAAAGCAAACTATAATAGCAATGATCATTCTGTACCACAAAAAAAATAAGATATATGAATTCAAGGTTATTCTAACCAAAGAAATCAGTATAAATGAAAAGCATTAGGAATGGACAAAAAAGCACTTGGAATCTGTAGCAGAAAAGAATCACATGGTACAGAAAGCAAAAATGATCTCTAATAATCTGTGGGGCTACAAACTTCCACAGGGAACTTGTCACTATCATTAGTAGATGAAAGTCAGAGTCTAGCCAAAATCTGTTATTGTGGTTCTGGGTTGATTAAGCTGAAACCTGTGAAACCACCATATAACTGATAGATTGAAATAATTCATCTCTCTCTCTCTCTCTCTCTCTGTCTCTCT
>NW_016107331.1:2796717-2819203 GCF_001604975.1 Cebus imitator | reverse complement strand
TGTTATAACCTTCTTTATGTGGCTGTCTTTTTGTTTGGTTTGGTTTTTATTTAGAGATAAGATCTTGATCTATTGCCCAGACTAGAATGTAGTGGCACAATCTCAGCTCACCACAGCTTTGACCTCCTGGGCTCAAGAGAGCCTCCTACCTCAGCCTCCCAAGTATCTAGAACAACAGGTGCACACTACCATATCCAGTTAATTATTATTATTTTTATTGGTAGAGATGGGGTCTTGTTATATTGCCTAGGCTGGCCTCAAATTCCTGGACTCAAGCAGTCTTCCTGCCTTAGCCTCCCAAAATGCTGGGTACAGGTGTGAGCCCCCACGACTGGCCAGCTATTTCGAGAATTAAATGAGACAATGCATGTAAAGCATGCTGCCTGTGTAAACTGCTGCCAATAAATATTATGTCCTATATGTGTATGTATATGGGTGTGTGTGTGTGTGTGTATATATGTGTATATATATTCTACAATATGTCACAAAAGATTCATGTGGCTAAAAATAGCTTCTGGCACACACACATATATGACAGGATATATAAGGAATAAGAGAATAAGATTGTATTAACACCTTATAAGAATTAACCCATAATAAATGTAATATTACTATGTAATAAAAGTAGTAAATAAACTAATGTGCATAAATAGCACAGTTCCTGGTAAATAACAAGTGCTTAACGATGTTCGTTACGGTCATCATCATCACCACCACCATGATTTCTCTCATTTTATATAGGAGGACACTGAGTTTCCAAGGAAGTTAGGTAATTTACCCAAGGCCAACAGCTAGTAAGAGGCTGAGCTGAGACTGATGTCTGTTTGATTGCAAAGCTCATGATCTTCCCAATTTTACTATAGATTTAAGCATTCTTACAGAGTGGTTAAGTAACCTGTTTCTATAAAATAGGTTTCAAGTAAAAAGAGAATATAGTTGTTCTTCATTCTTATTGTTTGGACTCAAATAAATCTAATGAAACTCCTAACAGCATGAGTTTTATTGGTTTGGCATATTACAATAATCTATTGCTAGTGTAAGACATTTCGGGTCATAGGGCAAGTATCTAGAAGTGGCTTTTGCTGAAGTGTTGCCAGTCTGTCACTGATCTCCCATTCAATTCATATCCAATTAGCATGCTTGAAGTCTCACAAGTTGCTCAGGTGGCTTACTTGATTCCAGTATTTTTAAACAATACTATTATTGTGGATGTGATGCATAATTTTACCATATCACAGCATCAAAATCCATTCATTAAAGAATTTATCAAAGTCGGATGTAAATTAATAATACATGTTGCTTCTCTGGTTTGGATATGAAAAAGGAAAGTTACTTGAAAATAAAAGGGCAGAAGATTTATTTTTAGACCAGGATATACTTTTAGCTAATTGTCCTAAGCCAGGGTGGCTCCAGGCTAGAGCAAAATTCACTAATTTGAATCTCTTTTTGTTGCCCTTCCTTTTTACTCCGAAGCAGACAAGGTAATAAGCAGCGGGGACATATCTAGAAGCTACAGAATATTTCTGCAGTTTCTATTTTCTAAATCATCAAGCTGTTCTTTAGTTTTATAGAGCAGTTTTTCAATTGTTGAGGATCTTTCTGCGGAAAGGCAATTTGATTTCTATCCTTGGCTCTTCGATTTTATATTCCATCATCGCTAAACATTGATTAAGCCTGCTGCAATACACTCCCCTGTATTTGGGTCTTTGAATTCTGAGAAGGTCATTATTTATTACAATGTAACAATCTGGATTTTTTTTTTGAGATGGAGTTTTGCTATTGTTGCCCAGGCTGGTGTGCAATGGGGTGATCTCAGCTCACTACAATCTTCACCTCCCTGGTTCAAGCTATTCTCCTGCCTCAGCCTCCTGAGTAGCTGGGATTACAGGCACCTGCCACCATGTCCAGCAAATTTTTTGGATTTTTAGTAGAGATGGAGTTTCACCATGTTGGCCAGGCTGGTCTTGAATTCCTGACTGCAGGTGATCCACCTGCCTCAGCCTCCCAAAGTGCTGGGATTACAGTGTGAGCCACTGCACCTGGCCTGGAAATATTTTAAAAATATGGTCAATGCAGGTGTTGTGTTTATCAGTGTAAGCCTTTGTTTCAGGACAAAATGAACTGATGTTTCCTAACACACATGGCATTTAATTCAATTGTTTTTTAAAAGGTATATAAAAATTAATATTTTCTTTCTGAGAATATCATTATTGAAAAAACTCAGGGTCTGGTTGGTAGCTTTCTAAAATGGCTCAATAATTCCATTGTGTCTCCTTGTGTGTGGGCTGGACCTACTGTCTTGCTTCTGACAAAAAGAATATGGTTAAAGTGATGGGAAGCCACTTCCATGAAGGTTAGGTTACAAAAGGTTTCAATGTCTACCTTACTAACACTCTCTTTTGCTAGCATTCTCTCTTGCCTTCTCATATCCTGGCTCTGATAGAGCAAGCTACCATGTTGTTAGATGCTCTATGGAGAAGCCCACATGGCAAGGAACTGAGGGAGGCCTCTTAGTCCAAGAGCCTGTGAGGAACTGGGTCCTGCCAACCTTTCTAGTCAAGCCTGGAGACGACTTCAGCCCAGTGAGAGACCCAGAACCAGAGGACTCATCTAAGCAATGCCTGATTTCCTGGCCCACTAAAACTCTAAGATTATAAGCATCTTAAACCATTAAAGTTTGAATAATTTGTTATATAAAAATAAATAAAAATAAAAGCTCTAAAATACATGTCCTCATCCATGCTATTTAGTAAGTATTTAAAAGGCGCCCCTTACGTGCAAGGTGTACTAGAGTTCCTCTTCACTGGGTACTGGGAATACAGTGGAGAATGAAACACACATGATCCCTGTCCTCTGGGCCCAGGAGAAGATTATCTTGTATGTTCTTTCCTGGCTAACAGTTTGCACTTGTTTCCCCATGGGAGTCTTGATGAGGGTTAGCTGCCACCTGGTAAAAGAGTCCCTCCACCTTGAGAGATCCACTCTCTTGCAGAAGGCCTCTGGTGAGCTGTAGTCTGGTCTGAAAAATTATTCCCTGCTGCAAGGGGCCTGAAGTCCTTTTCTCAGGCACAACAAGATCCCCATCATATATAGGTAGTGCTATTTTCATGCTCAGATTCTTTTACACATAAAAGTCAGAATGATATTTAAATAAAAATTTTCACATGTTAAAAAAAATCTTCATCCTATTAGCCTAATCATAATAGTAATTATAATTAGAAATCAATTACAATTGTTGCAACAACAATGCAGCTGCAAATGTTTTGTAAATTAGTAGTCTTCATTTGCTTCTAAATTATTCCTATCAGGCTTACAAAATATCATACATTTAGTGAATTACAATACGTATTTTTTGTATTCGTATTTAGTGAATTACAATGTTTAGTTTTACCTATGAGAAAAGTTAACTATATTCACAGATTTTGCAGCGCATTCTTTAGGGGTAAATTTGCATTCTTGAAGATCAGTTACATTTTTTGAAAAGTCTTAAGTCAGTTATATTTAAATAGTTATGAATTATGATATATTCTAAGTATTTACAAATTATGAAATGTTCAAAGATTACCATGTGGAAGTCCAGGTGGTATGAGCAGGTATGAGCAGACATCTTACCCTTCTAGCTTCTGGCAGCACAGTTAAGTCAAAGAGCAGTTTAGATAGTACATGGACATGACAGTGAGGCAGAGCCTCATAACGAAACTGATGAAATCAAATCAAAGTAGTCAAGATCACATTTGCTCAAAAGTCACCTTAGAAATACAATATCTAAGGCCCAAAGTCAAGAGAGAGCAATTCTGCTTTGAATAATTCTGAAAGAATTTATCAACAGAAGTGAGACAATAACAGAGATCAGAGAAAGATAGGAGCCAGAGGGCAGACATAGGCAGTGCTCACAAAGCATAAAAGACATGAACTTCGTCTTAGGCACTCTACATTCTAGTAGACAAGATGACAGCGTGACTGGTCAAACTGGCAGAAATATGCATGGAGTTGGCCACACAAAGCTGGATGTTATCTTTAAGATAATCTAACTCTTTTGCTTTGCTTCTAGGCTCACCAGGTAATATTCTCACTATAAGGTGGCTTCCAATAATCTTCCTGAATTCTGATCTGCTGACACAAGCTTTCCAATTTACTTAGCAGTTACAATTCATCATTCTAAATTAATATACTGGCATGCTTAGTCTTCCATATCAGTCACTTAAGAGTTTGATTAGCATTCTCTGTGTTTTGCCAAACTAGCTAAAGCAAGGTGGTAGCCAGAGGAAGAAAGCTCACTAGGTAGGACTGGGAGAGGTATCTGGAAGCAGCCAAGGCAATGGAGAGATGACTAGCCAAGACCACAGTCAAGAGGAACCAACTCTTAGTCTGGAATATGTTAATTTGCTTCAGGTCCACAGGGGAAGTTAAAAACAGAAATTTGTGTATGAAGAACAAAGTCAATATCTTTGAGTTAAACTAAGTTCAAAATGGAATAAAGTCAGGAAATAAATAAATGCAAAAAGTTCAAGACCAAATGAAATCAAAGACAGTGCTTGTTATTTTGGCCTGAGAAGCTGGGAAGATAGTGGTATCATTTGTTGAAATGAAAAGGCTTGTTAAGAGTGAAAGTGGATTTGGGGAGAGGGAAAATCTCCTATTTGGAATACCTGAAAGTTTGAGATACCATAAAATTATCACATTGGCAGCTTAGATAAACTAGTCTAGAGTGCAGAGGAGTTTCTCAGCTGAAGGCTTAACGTTAGAGTCACTGGCATATAAAAGGTATTTAAAAACATAGAACTGGATAGAACCACTTAGGGAGAGAATATAGACACAGAAGAGAACAGGGTCAAATACAAAGCCCTGGGGGTACTCTAACATTTACATGTCCAATATAGGACGAACTTGAGAAGTGGGACTGCCCTGTCAAAGGGCATATACATTTAATAATTTTGCTAGATTTTATCAAGTTGACCTGCATTGAAGTTGTACCTACTTACTCCTAAGGGCACGGTATGAAGGGCCCTTTTGCCCATACCCTTCCCAATACTAAGTGCTTTCAAACCTTTATATCTTTGTCAATATGGTAGGTTAAAAATGGCACTTCCATGTAGTATTAATTTGTATTACTCTTTTTTATTAGTGAACTTGAGTATCGTTTCAAATATTTAAGGTACTTGTTTGTACCTGTCTATGAACTGCCTGGTTCAAGATCTTTGAAGGGTTTCTCAAGACAGTTGATAATAAAGGTGCTTGTATACTAATGGGAAGAATCCTACAGCAAGGAGACATAAGGATGCAAGAGAGAAAGTATTACTATAGGAGTCACATCCTTGAGAAGGAAGAGTTTAGGACTCAGAACACAAGGGAGGGAGCTGGCAGTGGAAAGGGGGGGTTCCTCTTTTCCCATACTAACAGAGCAAAGGCAGAGAGTGTGGGTACAGATATCAGGAGGCTCTAGAATAATGCTGAGAAGATGAGGTGGCTCTCTTCTGATTATATCTGTTCTTAGGAGGATGTATAAGTAAGCAAAGAGGAGCTTAGGACACCAGAAGGAAAGGTGTGAAATATTGCCCTTGGGGAGTGGGAAAGTGAATTATTAGGGGAGTGGAATAGAAAGACTTGGCAGTTTTGCATGTCCCTTAAGATTCATGATCATCCATTTGAAGTGAGCCTTGACAAAAGAGTTGTGTGATTTTTCTCCAGAGATGTTCAATTGCTTGGATATGGGTACAACATGGGAGAGATACAAGGATATTAAGGAGTTTGAAAGAGAATGATTATTGTTGTAGGCCATAGAATCTACACTGGGCATGGAGATGTGAGAAAGTTGAGATGTGGAAGTGGTAACAGTGAGAAGCAGAGGCATTAATAGATGAAGAACCCAGTGAAGTTGGGGGACACTAGAGTTGAAATATGGGAGTATGAGAAGCAGGGAGTACCTGAAAGCAATCAGGAGATTGGGTAGTAGGTTAGCCCACGCCCCAAAGGAGCTGGGGATTTTCCATAGGGATGGAGGAGTCCTGAGCCTGGAATGGCAGCTTGAGATATGCAGGAAAGAAAAGGTGCAGGGGAAGCAGAATCCTCTTGAGAGAGCCAAAGTTCAGTTGAGGACAATAGCTAAAAGAAATATTCAACAAAAGGCAGAGAATGTAGGGAACCTTTCCACCATGGAAAAGGAATTCCAAACAAGTGGAAAACAGGGTCAGAGGAGAGAACGAACAGACAGGAATACATGTAAGGATGTATAGGCTAGATGAGTGGAGGCATTTACATCATGAGCAGAGAATAATCCAGAACATGTAGATTATATATAAGAAATAATAAAATCATAATACACTATAAGATAGGAAGAAATGAGGCAGTTTTCATAAATGTGAACTACATAATGATCCACAGAGTAGTAAATTCGTAGCAGATAATATTGCAACTGGTTCTCTTTGGACATAAGATTTTAGAATCCCATCATGCAGTATGGAAAGAACTCAGTTCAGTGTTTCACAGCTGGGAGCTATTGTGCTGAAATTAAAACCCAGAAGTTTTCTTTATGATGATAAGCCTCCTTATCTCTACAGGAGGAATTTTAAGTTCTAATTAAACTTCTAAATTAACCTAAATGGAAGCCCAGCTCATTTAATAGAATCCTAGAATTTCAAATTACGTGGAAACTTAGATGTCATCTAGTTCAACCAACCCCGTCCTACAGAAAGAAAGGAAGAAAGAAAGAAACTATATTAACTCTCCCTGACTCCAAACTCTCCAAGTCTCTTCTCAGCATATATCATACATTCTTGTCCTGACTAAGGCCTGACAGCCTCTAAGGACTCTATTTTCCTTGCAGCCCTTTAAAGTAGAAACTCAGTGCCTTGAGGCGGGGCAGGTATTATCACTTCCCACTGCCAACTCCAAAGTTCTCTGCCCTCCCCATCAACCTCCTTCAAAAGCCCCGGCTTAAATGAGCTCCATGTCCAACATGGTTCCCACTAGGAACTAGGAAAGCTGGAAAAAAAATTAACAAAATCTGTTTGAAGGCATCAGAGAGTTATAAAAACAGCAAGGAATTCTGGGTCAAAGAATCAGGAGAAAAAGTTAGCCCAGAGAAATGAGCCTGGTATTTGGAAGATTACGGATCCTGAAAGTTCAGGGTATACCAAGAAAGAGGGGCCCTGATAAACACAGAGTATTTTAAATGGGATTTGGAAAGACTACACTTCAAAAGTAAGGGTATTGGAAACAGATCAGCTCTCATAGGGACTGAAACCCAACTTGGAAACATCTCAATCCTTGGCTGGATTAATGTGATCAGAAATTGCTAGTGCCCCTAAGCTAGCTGCCTCCTTGAAGCAAAAGTAAATCCTATCTGGAGAAAAATAACATTTCACAGAGCCTTAAATTATCCCTGTAACTTTTATATGGACAACATCTGGCTCTAAATAAAAAGAAGCTATTACATACATATCTCTATAAAAACACTTGACCAAAACCCAAGAGATAAAACAGACAATAGAAACAATGCACTTAATCCAGATAAAGGAATTAATGGACAGGGACTTCAGATTTCTATTAATGTGCTCAAGACAAGCTTAAGAATTTTGGTAAGGAAGTGGAATTTTTTAAATTTACTAAATAAAAATTCCAGATCTGAAATTACTACATCACGAATTTAGAATTCAATGAAAGACTTTCAGAGCAGATTAACAAAGATAAAACTGAAAGACTGATCAGGAAAAAAATCCAGAACAAAGCACAGAGAAACAAAAGTCAGTGGGGTAGGAGAGGCAGAGCAGACATATGAGACATGGTGATCTGGAAAGGTAAATGGTAAATAACAGAGATATGGTAAATACCTGTAACTGGAGTCACAAAAAGTAAGGATAGAGAGACTGGAGGAAAAGCAATCTATTTAAAGACAAAATTGCCAAAAACGTTCAAAAACCAATGAAAATAAGCCACAAATTAAAAGGAAACCATGAATCTCAGGAGGATATATATAAGGACTACACAGTATAGAGACACATAACTTAGTCCATTCAAATTGCTAGAACAACAATACCATGAACTGGGTGGTTTATAAACAACAGAAATTTGTTTCTTATGCTTCTGGAATCTGGGAAATCCAAGATCAAGGTAGCAACAGACATGGTGCTTGGTAAGAGGTTGCATCCTGGTTCACAGACGGCCATCTTTTGGCTGTATATGTCCTCATGGCAGAAGAGGCAGGCAGTTCTCTGATATCCCTTTAATGAGCATAGTAATCTCATCATGAAGACTCTTCTCTGATGACCTAATCACCTCCTAAAGGCTTCACCTTCAAATACCATTACATTGGGGATGCATAAGTTTAAACATATAATTTTTGGGGGAAGACAAACATTCAGTGTACAGCAATATATAATAGTAGGAAAAAACATGAAGTTAATATTAAAACTAGCCAGGAACAAAAAATTTAAGAAAGACTACCTTCAAAGAAGTCATATTAGATTAATAACTATGGAAGAAATCAAGTTTTTATAAAAAATCTTCCCAAGAAGAAAACACCAGGCCCAGATGGCTTCACTGATTAATTTCCCCCAACATTTAAAGAAGAAATAACACCAGCAAAACATAAACTCCTGCAGAGGAAGAAAAAAAAAAAAAAAAAAGATCCCTTCCTATCTCATTTTATGAAGGTAACATATGCTTGACATCTAAAAGTGACAAGGACATTATAAGAAAAAAAATTGCAGGCCAATTTCTCTTATGAATATGAATGAAAATGTCCTAAGCAAAATGTTAGCAAATGAAATCCAGTGATATATTAAAGGGATACTGTATTACAACCAAGTTGTATTTTTTTCCCCAGAATCCAAAGTTGACTTAACATTTGAAAATCCATTAAAGGGGTAAAATAGAAAAATCACTTGATTATCTCAAAAGATGCCAATAAAGTATTTGATTTTTTAAAAACATCAATATCTCAAACACACTGAGTAAACTATAATAGAAGGAAACTTCCTTAACTGGATAAAAAATATCAAGCAGAAAATCTAATACAAACCTCATACTTAAAACACTGAAAGTTCTCCCTCTGAAGGAAATGAGATAAGCACACCCATATCACTACTTCCACCCAACAATATACTGGTGGCTCTAGACAAAACAAGAAGCTAAGAAAATGCAACAAAAGACATGCCAGTTCTATAAGTAGAATACTATAAAACAATATTAAAAGAAAAATTTTAAAACTAATCAATGGAGGGTTATGTCACATTCACAGATTGGAAGAGTTAATGTTGTAAAAACGTCCATTCCCCTCAAATTGACTCCTACATCCAACTTACTATAATACCAAAGTTTCAGTATTATTTTGTGAAATTTCACCATCTGCTTATATAATTTAAATGGAAATTAAAAGAGTCCAGAATAGGCAAGGGGGAAAAAAAAAAGAATAGTTAGGAAACTTTTCTTTACTAGATATCAAGACTTATTATAAACTTACATTAATAAAAATAGTACGGTATTGACATAAGAAAACAACTGAATGGAAAAGAGAATCCAAAAATAGATCCAAGAACATGTGGAAACTTTATGTGTAACTAAGGTGACAAAGAAATGTGGAAAGCACAAACTTTTTCATAAATAGTGCTGAGCCAATTGGATATCCATATGGGAAAAAAATAAAATATGACCCATATCTCATACCATAAACTAAAACTAGTTCTCAATGGCTCATAGGGTAATAAATTAGTTACATAACATCTAGATAACAAATCTGTTCAATAACATAATTAACAGTCATATGTAGCTATTTTAATTTATTACAGTTAAATAAAATGTAAAATCCAGCTCCTCAGTCACGCTAGCCACATTTCCAGGGCTCAATAGTCACAGGTGGCTATTGACCACTGCATTGGACAGTGCAATATAAACATTTATATCTTTGCAGAAAGTTCTATTGGACAGTGCTGGAATGAACTATCTTCATGATCTTGGGGTAGACAATCATCTCAAACATCTACAAAAAGCATAAACAATACAGGATATGATTCTTAAATTAGACCACATTAAAATTAAAGACTTCTGGTTATCAAGACACTGCTAAGGAAATGAAAAGTCAGGCTACCATGCTGAAAAAGCTATTTGCTATATATATATATCCATCAAAGAATTCATACCCTAAATTTATTAAAAACTCCTATAAATCATTTTAAAAAAAGGCAACCAAATAGAAAAAATGGCAGTAGGCATGAACAGGCATTTTATAAAACAGTATATTAACTTCATTAATCATATAAAATTTAAACTATAATGATATACCAAAATGCATCCACCATTAGGGCTAAATTTTAAAAGACTGACAGTATCAAACAGTTTATCAGAACATGGAGCAACTGAAATTCCCACACTGCTCACGAGAATATATACATCAATAGAACAATTTTAGAAAACTGTTTGGTATTACCTAGTAAAGTTAAACATATATATGCATTCCCTATGACCCAGCAATTCTATTCTTGGTATATACCCAAAAGAAATGCATACATACATACATGCATCAAAAGACATGATCATAGAATGATCATAGTCAAACCCTGGGGCAGGAGGAACCACATGGCCGTTAATAGTAGAGAGGTAAATTGTGATATAGTCATAAAATCAAATACTACATTATATAGCAATACAAATTAATGAACTCCTACTACATAGAACGACATGGATGATTCTCACAAACACAAATTGGGTTTAAGTAACCAAAATTTTAAAAAACACAATGAATAGAATATGATTTCATCTATACAACATTCAAAAAACAGGCAAAACTAATATAGGTCTTTAGAAGTCAGGACAATTGTTATATCTATGAAGAAGGGAGAGAAAGTGATTGGTAGTATACTTTTAGAAATGTTCTGTTTCTTGACTGGACTACACAGATAGAATCATTGAGTTGTGTGATAATTAAGGATCTGTATACTTATGATTTGTGCACTTTTCTGGTGTATATTATATTATACGTGAATGAGAAGATGTATTTAAAAATCAGTTCCTTTGATATACATGCCATTTAGCTATACTACCTTCCAATCCGTCTTCCTTTCTGTTACTTACTATGTTAGCCTTTCTCCAAGATTTTAGCATTTGATTCACAGTCTTTCCTTCTACCTCAAGTTCCGCTATCATCCAAGGTGACTTTACATCCATGTGTTTGCCACATCCTATGCTACAGCCTCTCTTTCTTGACTCCCATGTCAGCATAGCACTCCAGTAGCCACACTCAGAAATTTATCAATACAAGAATCACTCCCCACTTTAAAACCACTCTCAGACCAAATATCCTGTTCTCAGATCTCTGTCAGCTATTCTCAAGATTTCAGTTCCTTGACTTCACAGGGATCTCTAGGTCCCTTTTTCTGTAACTGTCTTTCTCTCTTCCCTATTAAACTTAGGCTCTATGCTTTGTCATGTCAACCACTTTCTTACCAATAATATCAATTCCCTGTCTACTGTCTTTCCATCTTAACATCTGGCAAAAATCCCAAATTTGGCTGCTTCTATTTTGTACATGCATCAAAGTTGCACTGCTTAAGAAATCACAGAACTTGGCCTACCTCAAGTGGTGCTTCCATGCCTCCTGCTGGTCCTAATATATTTCTCTAGTCTACTCTTCCATCTCCTCATGGAAGAAAGTCAATTTTTTTCCATTTATTCTAAAGCTCTAAAATCCCTCTCTGACAGCAGATAAGTTTGTGTCCAATTTCACAGAAAAAAATTAAAAACCATAAAATATCCTTTCTTGCCAAACTAAAAATACATCTGAATTCATACCCACATTTTGTCCTCTATGGCTTCTGTTAAAATGGAAGTCATCCCTTGTCCTGCCACCATCCTAGCTTTTCTAGGACTTTGCTCTTTCAGTTCTCTTCCTCCTGTGTCATCTGTCTCTTGGCTCTTTCCTTTCAGTTTTTAAAATACTAAAGTCTTTTTCATCTTAAAAACAAACAAGTAAATTATAATGAAAAACCCCTCCTTCTCCTCCATGTCCCTCTCCAAGAATCACCCTATTTTCCTAAAAATTACTTATTCTGTCTACTTCCTCATCTCCTGACTCAGGCATCAAACCTCAGTCTGCTTACTCGCCACAGTACGCAAATGATGTTGCTATTGCCAAACCCAATGGGCACATTTGAGTCTTTTCTTACCTGACTTCTCTGAAGCATTGGATAGGCTCACAGTGTTGAAAAACAAGCAAGCAAACAAACAAGCAAACAAAAAACATGCCTCCAGGGCTCCAGAATCTCCTCCTACACTTCTGACCACCCTCTCTTAGTACGTTTCACAGTCAGTCTTCTGTTCTTCTTTTAAATGATTGTATGCTTCAGAATTATCTCTTAGGCTATTTTTTCCTTTCGTTTTACATCTGCCTAGAGACCGTATCTATTCTCATGGCTTCAATTACCATTTATTGCTGATAACATCCAATTTTACATTTCTATTCCTGACATGTCTCATGAGGTTCAGAGACATGCCACTCAGATATCTTGCATGCGCTTTAAACTTAGGATCTTGAAAACTGAATTTATCCTATCCCTCTTCTACGAATTGCATCATCCATAAGCCAGTTTCCTCAACACTGTCAATTCCACCTCTTAAATGTGGCTTCTTTTTACCTCTAGTATCATTCTTTATTTCCACATGCCTCTGCTACCATGTTGGCCATCCTCCTAGTTTGTTTGGGTTTATTCTCCCTCTTAACTGGTCTCTCCCTGCTTCCAGTCATGCTCCCTTCCAATCTTTTCCATAGTACAGCCAGAGTATGCCAAAATTGTTTATTTAAAAATTTATTCTCTCATTAAATTATAAGATTCAAGAGGATGGAGACCATGTCTATCTTGCTAAACTCGCAATTGCTGTAAGTGTCTGGTACACTGTAAAATTCAAAAATTATTTATTAAGAAGATAAATAAACTGGCATTATTGACTTCATCTAATATGGAAGTAATAGAGAAATACTCTAAAGACTTCACAGGGATGTCATTCATGTCTGTTTTTGCTCTTCATTGTACCCCAGAGTCTAGTATAAATCTGGCCCCTATTGTTGAATCAATGTATAAGAATAAAAGTTAAAGTACTTTGGAAAATGATATATAAAACACTATACAAATAAAACATACAAAAAATAAAGCAGTACTACTTCCCGCATGCAAAAATAGCTAACTTGCCAGTCTAAAATTGTCACTTCTACCCTTGTGGTGTTCTCCCTATCCTCTTCCATGTTTTATTTATTTCCATAGCTCCTTTCATGTTTTATCAGACAATATAATTAACTTACTTCTTTTGTTTATTGTTGTTTCCCCCACTAGAATATAAGCTCCCTAAAAGCAGCAATTTTTATCTATTCTGTTATTGTGTACATAGTAGGTGCTCAATGAATGTTATTAAATTAAATTGATTGTACCTTGGACTATGCAAAAAATGTTAAATATTTATCTCACTTCATTTTTAAGATAACACTCTGGTTAGACCCTTTAATCTCCATTTTAGAGATTTAAAAAGCAGTCACAAGAGACACATCATTTGCTTAAGACTAGAGCAGAATGTCAAGAGGAAATAAAAAAGCACAAACAGAAACACAAATAAGATAAAAGGAAAAAACTGAAACATATCAGTCACCATAATAAACATAAACAGATTAAACTCCCCTGGCTTATAGACAAAAACTATAGAGTGAAATTTTTAAGTACAACAATATGATATAATATATATATATATATATATATATATATATATATATAGCACTTAAACATAAGGACACAAGACTTCTAGTGCCAACCAACATGGAGTAAACCCACCATAGCCTATCTCTCCCACTGATTAAAACTAAAAAAACAAAATTTAAAAAGCAACTACACTATGACTCTGAAAAGTTAACGATAGCAGATTGGCAAGAGTAGCTAAAAATCAAATAATCTCTTTGGGGGTAAGTTCCTTGGCTTTTCCTCTTTTATTTCCTGGCTTTGATCCAATGGCTGCCCCACTGTGGAACTGTGCAGGAAGTGTAAACAACCAAAACACTGGAAGAAACCCACTTCTGGACAGACAACCTGGAAAGGTGAAGTTCCCCATTAATTTATTTTATTTTATTTTATTTTATTTATTTTTAGATGGATTCTCGCTCTGTCACCCAGCCTGGAGTGCAGTGGCACGATCTCGGCTCAGTGCAACCTCCGCTTCCCAGGTTCAAGCGATTCTCCTGCCTCAGCCTCCAGAGTAGCTGGGATTACAGGCATGTGTCACCATGTCTGGCTAAGTTTTGTATTTTTAGTACAGATGGGGTTTCTCCTTGTTGGTCAGAGTGGTCTCAAACTCCTGACCTCAGGTGAGCCACCTACCTCAGCCTCCCAAAGTGCTGGGATTACAGGCATGTTAAGGTCTTTTGTCTATTTTTCTTTCTTCTCTCATACCCCTGAAGAAAGGGTCGTCCCTGTCACAGACCTGCACGGCAATGGCAGCCGAAACCCTCGAGAAAAACGTGTTTTAGGCCAGGGGAACTGGAAAAGGGAAAAGTATGGCCTGAAGACTGCAGTAGAATATCTGCTTTTTAATTTGTTTGTTTTTCTTTCTTTTCTCTTGCTGTTTTGCTCAAGAGTAGTACTAGTCAAACAGAACTACATGTAACAGCAGATCTGGAAGCTAAAACTCTAAGAGAAACCCTGTCTTTTTAGTTAGAATCCCAGGAAAAGGTGCCTCTGAGATCTCTAGAGTGTGGGAGAAATACTGGAGAGCACATAGCTGGAGAAATGGATCCCCTAATTCTGTGTACAGATAAAAGTCTCGGCTCACCCCCCTTTATAGATACAGGTAGAGAAAGAAAAAGAGAGAGACAGAGATTAATTTAAAAAAAAATTTTTTTTTTAAATAGTTTAATTTATAATTTTTGTCACCATTGTCTGTAAAGAGACAGAGACTGATTTTAAGGAACTGGCTAACATGACTGTACATGCCTGGCAAGTCAAAAGTGTGCAGGGGGAAGAGTTGCATTTAGGGTCCAAATGATGCTAGAATTCCTTCTTGCTCAGGCGAGGTTTTTTTGTTGTTGTTTGTTTGTTTGTTTGTTTGTTCGTTTGTTTTCGGTTAAGGCCTTCAACTGATCAGATCAGGCCCACCTACCCATATGTTTTACTCAAATATCTACTGATCTGAGTATTAATTTAATTTTAAAAATACCTTCACAGAAATGGCTGGAACAATGTTTGAACAAATACCTATATATCATGGCCTAGCCAACTGACATAAAATTAAGCAACATGGCTCTCATATCATTGCTATTCAACCTCATTCTCCTAGCCAGTGCAATGTGGAAAGAAAGAAGGAGAAAAAAGCATACAGGTTAGAAAGGAAGAAACAAAACTGTCTTCAACTGTCAATATAAAAAATCCCTCCCAAAACTACAACAAAGCTCCTAGAACTAATAAGTGAGTTTGGCAAGGTCTCAGGACATATGGACAATATGCAAAAATTAATTGTATTTCTATATACTAGCAATAAACAACTAGAATTTGAAACTTTAAGAAAATACTAAATATAATAACACCCCAAATTGAAGTATTTAGGTAAAAATTTAAGAAAATGTATACAGAATCTGTATATAATTTGTTGTGCTTAAAACAAAAAATACTAATGAAAGAAAGCGGAGAAGACATACAAGAATTGAGAGTTATACCTTGCTCATACACTGGAAGACTCATTAAGATGTTAATTCTTTCCAAATCAACCCATAGAACCAATACAATCCCAGTTAACATCTCAGCAGTGTTTTTTGTGGATATTCAGAAGCTGACTCAAAAATTTATATAGAAAGGCAAAGGCTCTTTCTTGAAAAAGAACAAAGTTGGAAGACTCATTCTCTGATATCAAGGTTTAATACAAAGCTACAATAAACAAGGCAGTGTGGTATTGGTGGAAAAACAGAAAAAATAGATCAATGAAAAAGAATAGAGAGCCCGAAAATTGATCCACTCAAATACGGTCAATTGATTTTGACAAAAGTGCAAAGGCAACTGAATCAAGAAAGCATAGTATTCTCAATAAATGGTGCTGCACCAATTGGACATTCATATACAAAATAAAATAAACCTTACAGCTTACATACAAATTAAATCAAAATTAACCCTAGACATAAGCTTAAAAATAAAATAATAAAAATGTCTAGAAAAAAATATCTGTGACCTTGGGTTAGGCAAAGAGTTCTTAGATACAATACCAAAAGTGCAGTAGATTTAAAAAATATATTTTTAGGCCAGGTGCAGTGGCTAACGCCTGCAATCCCAGCACTTTGGGAGGCTGAGGCGGGCAGATCACCTGAGGTCAGGAGTTTGAGACCAGCCTGGCCAACATGGCAAAACCCCGTCTCTACTAAAAATACAAAGATTAGCTGGGTGTGGTGGCAGGCGCCTGTAGTCCCAGCTACTTGGGCGGCTGAGGCAGGAGAATCGCTTGAATCCGGGAGGCAGAGGTTCCAATGAGCTGAGATCACGCCACTGCACTCCAGCCTGGGTGACAGAGTGAGACTCTATCTCAAAATAAATTAAAAAATAAATAAATAATGTATTTTAAAATAAATTGGACTTCATACAAATGAAAAACTTTTGCTCTGTGAAAAACACTGTTAAAAGAATAAAAAGAAGTCATACACTGGTAGAAAATATCTACACATCGCATATCTGCCAAAGGACTTATATCTGGAATATGTAAAGGACATTAAAACCCAACAATATGAATATAAAAGAATCCAATTTTTAAAATGGGCAAACAGCTGCGAGTGGTAGCACACATCCATAATCCTAGCCACTCAGAAGGCTGAGGTGGGAGGACCACTCCTGAGCCTGGGAGTTTGAGGCTGCAATAAGCCATGATTGTGCCACTGCACTCCAGCCTGGACAATAGAGTCAGACCCTGTCCTTCAAAGAAAAAAAAAAAAAAAGTTGGGGAAAGATTTAAAAAGATATTTCACCAAAGAAAGTCTATGGCAAACAAGCATATGAAAAAATACTCAACATCATTAGTTATTAAGTGCAAAATAAAACCATACTATGATACTGCTACACATCTATTGTTATGGTTAAAGTAAATAAATAAACTGACAATACCAAATTCTTGTAAAGATGTGGAGGAACCAGAATTCCCAGAAATTGCTGGTGGGAGTATAAAATGCTTCCCATAATAGTCTGGCATTAAAAAAATTTTTACCACATAGACCAGAAATCTTACTCCTAAGTATTTGTCCAAGAGAAATGAAAACTTACGTCAACCCAAAACCCTACAAATGAGTGTTTTTAGTGGTTTTATTCTTAATCACCGCAAACTAGAATCAGCCCAAAGGTCTTTCAGCTAGTAAAAGGATAAACAAAATGCTGTACATTCATACAATGGAACTACTCAGCAATTAAAAAGTTATAAACTATCGATATATACTGCAACATAAATGAACCTCAAATATATGTCCTAAGTGAAAGAAGCCAGATTCAAAAGCCTAGAAATCCAAATATGACATTCCAAAAAAGGTAAAACAATTGGGACAGAGAACAAGGGTTAGGGTGGGAGAAAAGGTTAGCTACAAGGGGCTGCACAAGGGAATTTGGGTGGAGGAAGGATGGAAGTGTGCTGGATCTTGATTTTGGTCAGTTACACATCTCTGCATTTTCCAAAACTTACATAACTGCCCACCAAAAAAGATAAACTGTACATAATGTTCTATATGCAAGGAAATGAACAAACCAGAGCAGGTTTAATACTTAAAAGGCATAGAAAGATTTACCAGACAAATGACAGAATAAAGCTAATATGGCTATATTGATATCAGAGAAAATAATTTTTACGTAATTTACCCCAAGACATTGCAAGGGGAGAACTAGCTTCAAATCCTGCCTCTTTCTTGCTATAAAGTCTGTGCTCCTTTCAATATATCTCAAAGATTCACAAGTCTAGTTAGCTGTTAAGACTTGGGAAATTTATTAACAAGAAAATTTTGAGATATTCCTTCACAAGCACACAAATTCTACCATGAATAAATGTAGTTTTCCTCTTTTGAGAAAAATCGACCAAAAAATCAGCAAATACAGGCCCAGGAAACTGTTTACTCAATAAATACTGTTGATATTGTTTTAATTAGAAGATTCCTTACCTTGTTTTCTTTTAATAACAGTAGAAATTATTCATTACTCCCACTAAAATTTCAAAATTTTTACCAGACTTCTTTTAAAAAAGAAATAAATATGAGCATTTTGCATTGAAGATTACCTGTGGCTGAGACAAATGATCAGAAGAAGATGCCTGCTTTTAACTGGAACATTTTCAGGAAAAACTAGAAGAAAATTAGCTACATAATGTATAGTGTAAAAGCTGAATGTTGTACCTGGAAATATTTACTGCATATCATGCTCCTTATAGGAAGCTAATGGTAAATGATCATACTAAACATTAGGTAATACTTCACAGATAAAATCATCAGGATGCTCAGTCTTCAGAACAGTCAATGTGAAAAGTCAAGAAAAACAGCAATTAAATTGTTTCGAGCAAGTCTCCCAATACCAAGTACTGTACCCTTTTGGAAATTTCTTCAATTAAAATAATAACAGTGGCTTGTCCTTAGAATGTGGCAAAATGAGAGCAATAACCTCTTAAACCACAGATTCAGGTTGTAGAATCTCTGTTTATGGGGAGTGAGTTTAAAGTTATGGCTAAAACTACAGAAAACATGTAGAAAATGCACATCCTTGGCTGCCTTGGTGCCTCACGCCTGTAATCCCAGTACTTTGGGAGGCTGGGGCAGGCAGATCACTTGTGCCCAGGTGTTCAAGACCAGCCTGACCAGCAAAACTCCATCTCTATTAAAAATACAAAAATTAGCCAGGCATGGTGGTACACACCAAAAATCCCAACCACCTACCATGCTGGGTGGCAGAGGCACAAGAATCACTTGAATCCAGGAGGTGGAGGCTGCAGTGAGCCATGCTCCTGTCACTGCACTCCAGCCCAGGTGACTTAGCATTCTATTTTGTCTATTAAATGCAAATCTGGTTTCTTTTGCTCACCTTCTACTTCACTTGAGTAAAGTTAAATTTTTTATACCACTCTCTCCTTATGTAGCCTAATATCATTTATTAAGAATGTCTAAAAAGTAAATTTCCACAGAAACCTAGAATTAAGCAGTGAATTAAATAAAAATCTCTAGGAAAATACTCTGCATTATCAGCTAAATCCCCTTAGTCAACCTTCCCCAGGCCCAGTCCCCCTGTGTTTCTCAGTTTCCCTCATATTTCACTCTAAACTATGTGAGAAGTTCTAATTTTTCCATGAACAGTACATACAATATCAGGCATTAGCCAGGAACTGAGGAAAACATCATAGATCAGGAAATGGACTTTACTTCTTACTAAAAACTCCAGCCCTTGACTTTACTTCTTACTAAAAACTCCAGCCCTTGACAAAAGAGTTCTCAGGGTACTAAAGCTCAGCTGAGATGAGTCACCTGAACTGCTGAATATGATATGGTAAAAAGAACTTAGTTTAGTTGAACAAATCATTTTATCTATAGATATAGCTAGACAGATAGCCAGCCAGATAGACAGACAGACAGATAGACAGACAGATAGACACAGACAGACAGAGAGACAGATAGATAGACAGATAGATAAAGGGACAGAGAGGTAAGGTGTATCAGAAGGATGTAATTAATCATGGGAGAAGGTGGGTGGACAGAAAATGACTGAGAACAATGGGAAGCAGTATAAATAGGATTCATGACACATCCAAATACCAAAGGATGGACACAGGCATAGGTCATATGCCCAGGAAAGACAGATCGATAGACAGTATGGTTAGGGTTAGAAAATTTTAGTTCTTGAACAATTTCTTTTTCAGACAACATGTTCTTACCTATTTCTCCATGTCATCAAAAATCAAGACATGCCTTAATAACATGATCTTTATATAGAAAATTTTAATAAATTTTTAAAAAACTAGCACTAATAAAAGAACTTATCAAGTCTGTAGGATATAAAAAAATACACACAAAAAATCAGTTGTATTTCTATACACTAGCAGAGACAATATGAAAATGAAATTAAGAAAACAATTCCATTCACAACATTATCAAAAAGAACAAAATATGCAACAATAAATTTAATGAAAAAACACAAGAATTATAACCTGAAAATCTATTAAAAAAAAAAAAAGTGTTGAAAGAAATTAAGAAAAGCTAAGTAAATGGAAAGACATTCCATGTTAATGAATTGAAAGATAGAATCTTCCAATATACTTCAATTTAAAGTATAGATCCAGTGCAATCCATATCAAAATTCCAACTAACATTTTGGCAGAAATTGAGAAGCTGACACTAAGATTCATATGGAAATGCATGGAACCAATGGAACCCAAATTAGCTAAAACAATCTTCAAAAAGAAGAACAAAATTGCTATACTCACATTTTCCAATTTCAAAAAATGACTATCAAGCTTTACTGTTATAAAGCCACAGTAATCAAGAGAGTGGACACTGACATAGGGTAGACATATAAAACAGAATAGAATTTAGAGTCCAGAAATAAATGCATACATCTGTGGTAAATTGATTTTTGACAAGGGTGCCTGGACAATTAAGTGTGAAAAGAGTAGTCTACAAACAATGGTTCAGAGACTACTGGATATCTATTAATACATGCAAAAGAATGAATTTGTACCCCTATCTCATTGCTACATACAAAAATAAGTTAAAATAGATGAAAGACCTAAATGTAAAAGCCAAACCATAAAACTCCTTTGTTTTATAAGGAGGGAGTCTCGCTCCATCACCCAGGCTGGAGTGCAGTGACCCAATCCACTAGAGATAGGGTTTCATCGTGTTTGCCAGGCTGGTCTTGAACTCCTAACCTTGTGATCTGCCTGCCTCAGCCTCCCAAAATGTTGGGGTTATAGGCATGAGCCACTGCACCCGGCCCATAAAACTCTTAGAAGACCATATAAGGTTTAATCTTTGTGCCCTTAGGATATGTAACAATTTTGTACATATCATATCTAAGGCACAATAAATCTAATAAAAAATAGATAAATTGGACTTTACAAACATTAAAAACTTCTGTGAGCCAAAGAACACTATGAAGAAAGGGAAAGACAACCGATGGAATGGGAGAAAATTTGCAAATCATATAGCCAATAAGGGTTTAGTATTCAAAATATATTTTAAAACTCTCACCACTTGGCAATAAAAAAACCCTAATTTTAAAGTGGGCAAAGGATTTGAATATACATTTCTCCAAAGAATATATACAAATGGCCCATAAGCACATGAAAAAATACTCAACATCATTAGACATTAGCTAAGTGCAAATCAAAACCACAATTGGATACTTCACACCCAGTGGAATAGCTATAATTAAAAGAAAGATAATGCCAGTGGGACAGAATTGGCAAGGATGGGGAGAAATTGTAACCCTCACATATTTCTGGTAGGAATATAATGGTGATGCCTCTGTAAAAACTAGTTTGGCAGTTACGTGAAATTAAATCATAGCGTTACCACATGGCCCAGCAATTCTACTGCTAGGTTATATACACAAGAAAACTAAAAACATATTTACACAAAAACATGCACATAAATGTTCATAGTAGCATTGTTTATAATAGTCAAAAAGTAGAAACAACCAAAATGCTCATCAACTGATGACTGGATGAACAAAATGTCATATGTATATTACAATGGAATGTTTCTCAGATGTCAAAAGGAGTAAAGTATTTATATGTGTTACAACATGGATAAACCTTGAAAACATCATTCCAAATGAAAGAAGCTATAAGCAAAAGGCCATATATTGTTTGATTTCATTTACATAAAATCTCCAGAATAAGCAACTCTATAGAGACAAAAGATAAATTAGTAGTTGCCAAGGGCTGAGAGGAGGAAGGAATGGGAGTGACTGCTGATGGGTATAGGGCTTCTTTTTTAGAGTTGAAAATGTTCTAGAATTAGATAGTAATGATGGTTGCACAACCTTGTGAATAAACTAAAAACCACTGAATTGTACACTTTAAAGTGGTGAATTTTATGTTATGTAAATTATAGCTCCATAAAAAAAGTCAAGACATGCCCTAGGTTTTTCTGATGGGATTTGTTTTACCAGCAATGTGCTACATCAGATTAAATCACTAATGGAATATGGCCAAAATTATTCAAATTAAAACCAGTTGCAAGGCCGGGTGCAGTGGCTCACACCTGCAATCCCAGCACTTTGGGAGGCCGAGGTGAGTGGATCACAAGGTCAGGAGTTCAAGACAGCCTGACCAACATGGTGAAACCCATCTCTACTAAAATACAAAAATTAGCCTGGGGTGGTGGCAGGCGCCTGTAATCACAGCTACTCGGGAGGCTAAGGCAGAAGAACCGCTTGAGCCCTGGAGGCAGAGGCTGCAGTGAGCCAAGATTGTGCCACTGCACTTTAGCCTGGGCAACAGAGTGAGACTCTGTCACAAAGAA